>NC_029775.3:823729-834211 GCF_000817695.3 Arachis duranensis | reverse complement strand
TTTTAATATATACATACAACAAAAATATATTTGGTAAAATAATTTTTAAAATTTAAAAATATTATAATAAATATTAATGTAAAAATTAAATTTTAATATATGAGATTATATTAGAGTTTTTAATTTTGATAAGTACAAACCATCTTTAAAAGTATGGGTGTTCATGGGCCAGGTAAAATCGGATTTATCCTGACCCAGACTCGTCCCTAAATGTACATCGAGTCTATTTTTAAACCTTAATCCGGCTCTAGATCCGATGAAACTTAAACATTTTCGGGCCACAACTATATTGGATCCAAACCGGATGAAAAACGAGTCTTTAAAGCTTTAACAATAATTTATAAAGAAAAAATTTGTTACCGAAAAGTTAATATCCATATTTGAATTAGAATTTGTCCATAAATTCTAATTTGATGCTTTTTTAATCTATTTTCTAATTCAAACAAGTGTGATTAAAAATAAAATAATAAGCTTATAATTAAGAGAAAGTATAGAGAGTCAATGAAAATTTTGTACAATGTGTACAATTGAAGTTTAGAAAGTATTAAAGATATAACCATTAGTGTTACATTTTCCTATCAGGTTAAGTTTTTAGGATGAGTGATTTCATGACATAGTATTAGAGTTCTAGATCTGAAATGTCAAAAATTCAATCCTTGGTGAACCCCAAAATTAGCTAGGTTTTATGACATGAGATGTTTTATTATCCTTGGTACCCGGATGGTTATTCTGGATAGTACGGATGATGTTTATTTTATTCATATTGGATCAAAGATTTATAATATATATATTGATCGAGTGAAACCGGATTCACCTTGACCCAGACCCTGCCCAAAATAATAACCAAGTCTATTTTTGAGATTCTTACCCGACTCTAAATCCGGTGAAATCATACCAAATTAGTCTCTAAAATGTTTGAGACCCCCGAGTCTTCAAGCCGAATCAGGTCATGTGTACCCTGTTTAAAAGGTTTCACCTTAGATACTTTAAAAAACAATTCTATCTTTAAAAAACTGCGAATAAATATCTGATCTTATTGATTTACTATTAAAATGAAAAATTTATAATATCTCATCAAAAAATTTTACCAAATCAAAACTTAGATTAGATATAAAAAGACCTTAGATTCCATTTAGTTCTTTGAGTAGCAATCAAGCAAGATGAAAGTGCAGGTTGATGAAAGAATATATCCGTGAAAGAAAGAATTAGCTCTATTTTACACCTACTAAATCTTAAACAAAAGCAATTCGTCGCTATTCCTTTATCCTTTATACTTTGAGCGAATTATTATTTTGCTTGTCTAGAGATCATAGTGCGACAGCAACAAAATTAAAGTTACAAAAGAATCAACTTTAGATTTTATTCATGGAATCAACTACTTATATTGCTCTTGTCTTCGCCAAACTTGTATGTTTTATTCAACCTCTGTTTTTTTCTTTGCTGTGATAATATTGATGCAATGGAATCAAGAGCCACCATTGTTGCAGTTTGTTGCATCTTAATTGTGCCTTCCACCCTCTTCACTACTCTCGGCGGTAAAGAGCATGCACCACTAAACTTGTTTTCTTCATTTATTTATAATCATCATTGCAAATAAGTTAAAAACTCACCTGCAGTTAATAGTTGAGAGTAGATGAATGATTTGACTAAAATTTTATTTAATGGTTATTAATTATCAACTTCACGTGAAATTGATTTTACCTAAAATTTCACCTGCAAATAAAAAGGTGGAAACTCAAGTGCAGTTGACTTCACTTCACGTGAAATTGATAATTGAGAGCTGTTAGATAATTTAACTGATTTGACTAATTTTTTATCTAACGGCTTTTCGCTATCAACTTCATGTGAAGTGACTACAACTGAGTTTTCACCTAAAAAAACTCGAAATTCCAACTTGTTTTTGTTAATTTTGCAGATGCTAGAATTCATGGAAAAGCTTCAAAAGACAAGGTAGAATCTGTAGAGCGTTTTAACAAGTACTCATCACTGGGATATTCAGATTTTAATTCATATGGGTCTCCTTCTTCATTACCACTACCACCTTTCAATTCGGTAATAACACCACAGCTGGCACCAGAAACTTCCACCCCACTCTCTCCATTCACACCTTCACTACCACCACCACCAAAGCGTGCTCCAAAGCCGCCACCACCGCCGTCATCATCGAATTCTGCGCACCATAAAAAGGCAGTTTGGTGTGTAGCAAAGCCCACAGTGCCTGATCCGATAATAAAGGCGGCGATGGACTATGCTTGTGGGTCTGGGGCGGAGTGCAAGAGCATTCAGCCCAATGGGCCTTGCTACATTCCTAACACCATGCTGGCTCATGCTTCTTATGCTTTCAATAGTTACTGGCAGAACACAAAGGTTGGTGGAGGCACTTGTGACTTTGGTGGCACTGCAATGCTTGTAACAGTTGATCCAAGTAAGTCTCATTATATATAATCCAATTTGGTAAACAAGATTACAAGAACCTATTAGTGTTTGAACGATGAGACAGGGATACAGAAACACAAAATCGTGTTTGACAAATCAGACATAAATAGAGATACTGAATTAGTGTATTTTATGTCAATTTTGAGAGAAATAATACAAAAACACAAACAAAGAATACGACTTATTTTTTATTTATTCTTTTATTATTTTTATTAATTTTTCATAATTATATATTTTTATTATTATATTTTTCTTTTCAAATTTTTTGAATGAAAAAAATGAAAATAAATTGAATTTTTATAATTTGTTCTAATTTATTACTAAAAAAACTACAAAAACACAAAATTTTATGTTTATTTATGTCTTATTCTTAATATCTTATTTTGTTTTATTCTAAAGAATAAACGCAGCGTTAATTGACTCAAATAGTGTAAGTTATTTATTAAATTAAAATTTATCAGTTTTAATTTTCTCTTATCCATGCTTTTTCACAGGCTTTGGTAAATGCCAGTTCGTGTTGACTTAGCTTCCACGTTGCATGGAACACTCGACTTCAGATTTGTAGGTAGAATGGTGAAAATCTATGTTCAACATCATTTTTTATTTCTCCCTCAAAGAAATAATGTATCCAAAATTCTCATCGTAGCTAAAGTTTAAGTAACTTTCTCATGGTTTGTTATACAAGTGTTTGTCCTTTACCTAATGTGATATTGGATTTGATTATTATTCAAAAGGAAAATTATAAGATTTTTTATTTAAACAAAAAAAAGATATCTTAATGTTGTCCAAACTAAGATGCTCTTGTCCACACACTCTAACTCTAATTCGTAGATGTGACGGTTTCGCTTTCTAGTTTTTTATTTTCCATACAAGTTTTCATTCACTATACAAGTATTTTAAAAAAAAATATAAAATTTTATATTTTATAAACTGTATTTCAATGTCTCAATTTAAATGAAGAAACATAAAAACATATATTTTATGTACACTTGTGTGTTATTGTATTCATTAAAAATTTGTGTCTCAACAAGTGATATGTCATATGTACCACCATGTCTATATTTTTAGTATATATAGACACCAACCAAACATACGTTTATTGTCATTGTAGCCCAACAACAAAATCAGTTTCATCTTTTGGAGCATGGTAGTTGAAAAAACGAAGAAAATAAGAGTCCAAGGAAGATGATTAGGAGAAAATGATAGGAAGCATAGCTATTTTGAGCTAGGAATCGGGCTATCATAACAGGGAAGTAATAAAGTAGCAATTTATAAGGCAAGAACTCAAGAAGTGAAATACAATAGCATCTTAGACAAATCAAATAAAACAATCAATGGAGAAAAAAGATAGAGGACACACCAAATAAAGTTGAGGCCTCCCCTGAGTAATTAGTTGAAGACACATGTGGATAAAATGTGAGTTGAGTTGATGTGAGTTGAGTTTGAACCCTATCCGACCAATCTACACCTTATATATGTATATATTATATACTTATATGCAAACAAATTTTAGCGACTAAAAAAATATCATTAATTGATAATTTAATATTTTTTTACATAAAAATTAATTTTATTTTAAATTATCATCAAGTTATATAATGATATTGCATCTTTTTTGTAATCCGCAAATATCAAATAGGATTAGAATTGGAATATTCTCAATCCACAAATAAATTAAAATTGAATTCAAATCCTACTTTATTCTACCCATTGCCACGCTTACCAAAGACAATAGAAGAATAATACTATTAGTAGCCACAGAGAAAATAAAAACAGTCACTCGCTTAACGTTGAAATCCATAATCTAATTTGCTATTTGTTTTCCCTTTTCTTGAACAATGAAATCCATAATCAAATATAAAAAAATTCTCAAAACATCCATAATATCCACAATTCACTATGTAAATTAAGTAGTAGATTCAATTCACTCATTAGAACTAAATGATTAAGTCAGTTTATGAGTCATATTGAACTTGACTCGTTAATAGCGCAATAAGTTAAATTTGTGAACAGATGAGTCGATTTTAAATTTAAAATTGAGTTCAAAAATTAAACTATTAATTCGTGAGTCAGCTCGATCTATTAAACTATTAATACACATATTTTATATGTATTTAAACTATTTATTGTAGATCGAATAGATGATGAAGTAGAATATAACAAATTTAGTTAAATTATTCAAGATAGAAGAGAATAAAAAAAATGCATATATATATATATATATATTTTTAATTATTTAAANTATTTCTATTATTCTATCAAAATTTTGAGATTTTGAGTGTGTTTGAAAAGCATTAAAATAAAAAAAGAATTCTATTTTTTTAAAAAATGAATTCTAATTCTATTTCATATTCAAATTTATGATTTGAAAGAATTAATTATATGAATGAAATGAATTGTGTGTTCTTTATATTTTATTTTTGTGATTTTTTTATTTATTTTTATTTATTTATTAGGAATAATTTTGACATTTTAATCTTTAATAACAATGGAATTGTAAATCAAACATTTTTTATTCTGATTTAGTTTGAACAGTAATATAAAAATTGAAATTTTTTTGAGAATTAAAAATGATCTTTTTATTATATTTTAAACTATTTTTTTTTCGTGAGAATTATATTCTCAAAATGTTCCAAATAGGCTTTTACTTTTTATTGATATTAAAAACATTTGAAATTATTTTCTTTCAAAATAATTTTTAACTACTTTATTTCAACTAAATTCGTTATCAAAATTTTATTTGTAATTCGGATTTAAGTAAGGCGAAAGTTATGACAAAGTTATAAATTTTTAACAAAATTTTAATAACTAATATTAAAATTATACTTATTTATTATTTGATAATATTTTTAATTTGATTATATTAAATTAAAAAAATACTGCTAATGTGAGTTTAATTATAAATATATTTTGCAAGTGTTTTTAAAATTTGAAAGTTATGATAAATGAACAAATTGAGATTTAGGGTTTTACTCCGTTGAGTGAGAAGCGGCAAAGCCATACAACACAAAACGATTCAGTGTGCAGAGTGAGTGAGGAAGAAAGCAAGCAAAGCAAATGGATTCATTCTCAAGTCCTTCGCCTGGATCGTCGCAGCAAATGTCGGCGCAAGATCTCAAGAAACAGCTCCAGAGCCAGCTCGCCTTGGAATATGCTCAGCAATTTCTCGAGGTACATATCTTTCCTTTCATTCATGAAGGCATTGCCATTGTTTCTTGAATCTTGCTTGATCTGGATGAATTTGTATAGCGTAGTCGTTGATTTTGTTTTATCTTTCATGAATATTTATCTTCATTGCTTCTAACTTCAGTTGTAAAGTCCAGAAACAAAGAAACTTCACTTTTGTTTTATTTTATTTTTAACAAAGAATCGAGCACGGTACTCGAGGCTGAGATGAGATGCAACAGATTTTAAACACGAGGAATGCGAGAGAGTCATTAGAATTTATTATTTTTGACAATAAGTTAGCAATTAATGTTTAAAAGTACAGGATAAAGTATGATGTTAGATTATTAGACTAAAAGAATTGAGTTGATAGTTAAGTGAGAACTAAAATCAATAAATTCTGTTTTAACCACTAATCTGTGGTTTACTGGTTTCAACTGCAAGGTTCACTTTTATTTAACAACCTATTTTGATTTTTGGGTAAAGAGTTTGTGTGCCTGATTTCTCAGCAAATTAATAAAAATAATTTCAATCAGAGGAACTCTCTGCACAAAATATAGGTCCTGAATTTGCCAAAATGAACCTGCTTGCGCAGTATAGGTATCATCCTGGTTGATAATTTTCACAATTTGTCCTTTTGGTATTTTTCCTTGCCTCAGAACTATAGTTTTATTGACAAATCATCTTGAATTTAAACAATTCCTACAGTCTTATTGTACTTATTTTAACTGTTATTTATTAAAATAAAATATTATCAATGTGCTGTCTATAAAGGAGAATGCCGATTAGAAAATGATTAATGAGCAATTGGTCCCAAAGTCTACAAGAACTGAGCTCTAAATATGTTATTTCTTTGCCTGTTAAAACCAGATTGGTTTGTCCATTTATTTTCTTGTTTATGTAGATTTTATATAAAATTGAAAGGAGTTAGGAAATTCACGAAGGTTTGTTCATCATGTAGAAAGAGATGCAGTAACATGTAATCATTGAAGTTATCCTTTTGCACGTATCATCGTTGATGATACGAGCTGGATGTTCAATGTTATGAAATACTGAAATATCTTATGATGCAATTGATTTCCTCTATATGTTCAAGCGATTGTCCCAGCCACTTACATATATTATTGCAAAACTGTTGTATCACACAACAAAATATCGTAGCAATAGCCAGGGTAGGATAGTGAGGACCCTTCCACTAAACTGCTTGGCTGGGGCAATCCTGGTTCTAGCATATTAGAATGTTGACTTTGTTCGTTTAGGCTGTTGTTGTTATTGTTAGTTTTTTTTTTTTCTTTTCTTGGGAGCTGGTTTGGTTGGTCTTGTTTGATATGTGGATTCAGCTATTCACATGGTAACTTGTTTTTTTGTAAGCAGACAGTGAGAGGAAAGTGTTTTGAGAAGTGCATCACAAAACCAGGTTCAAGTCTCAGCGGGAGCGAAAGCAGTTGCATCTCTAGGTGTGTTGACCGATACATCGAGGCCACCGGCATAATTAGCAAGGCGTTATTTGGAGGGTCACAACATTGACGCCACAACCATTAGTAGAGGTCACCATGAAATTTTCATCTACATTGTTGAATCTTTAAGTTGCTCAACTTGAACTAGTTAGTGGCGTTGGAGAATATTTGCTTGGTGTTTTTCTCCTTGATACCAAGACGATTATGTGCTTATTTTTTTGTTATCCAGATAGCTGAGATTAACGGTTGTTTTCAACAGTTTCATACTTGTTTTTTTTTTCTTATATCATTTAACTTTACAAGTCTTTTAATAAGATACATCATTGAAATGAAGTATTCTGTATCTATTCGTTTGATTGTAAAAGGGTATATGCGAAGATTGTTTATTCTTTCGAGAAAACATATAGCTCTAGAGAAGACATGGAGCGTTGTTATAATTTTAACCTTTGAACGCGAAAAAAGACGGATCACATTACATTATATTAAAGATTATTCATTTGAGAATTTTTTATTTCGGTACCTATATTATATATTACGGGGTGTTCAAAGTTGATTCAATTCGAACAAAATTGATCAACGGAACTAAAAAAAATAAAAAATCGAACAAACCGAAAGAAATAAAATTTTGTAGTTTTTTGTTCGGTTTGGTATAGTTTTTTATTTTGACACTAAAAATTTGAACCAAACCAAACCGGTATATATAACTGCATATATCTAGGAGTGTTCAAATCCAGATATATAACTGCATATATCTAGGAGTGTTCAAATCCAAACCGATTCAAATTCAACTGCTCATCCAATCCAATTCAAACTGAAAATCGATTAAAACTGCACTAATTTGGATTTGATTAGATTTTCTACTCATGAAACCCGGTCAGAAATAATTGATTTTGGGAACCCGTGAAGCTTCACCACTTAACGATAACTGCAGCCACCTCCTTGGCCGAGAAAGGATGTGATAACGGGATAAAATAGACATATTTGCTCAACCGATGGACCACCACAAAAATGGTGTCCATGTCCTTAGACTTGGATAAGCTAACCACGAAGTCCATCGTCACATGTTCCCATATCCTCTTTGGAACCGGTAAGGACACCCTTGTTGAGATGACACATCCCGCCACCCGTTGGTTGAGGCGTCGGTCTCGATAACAAACTCTTTTGAGGAATCTGGAATAACCAAAGTGGGAAGTGTTCCCATGAGGGATTTATGTTTTTGAAAAGCTGCCATAGCTCGATTGTTCCATTCAAAAGCATTCTTCCTTGTCAAATCTGTAAATGGTTTAGTATTTGTGCCATACCCTTGCACAAACCGACAATAGTACCCCATGAGGCTTAAAAACCCCTGTAAAGCACGTAGTCTTTAGGGAGCGGCCAAGCAAGCATGGCATTGATTTCGCCTCAGCTGAGACTATATGGCCCAGATACTCAACGGAATCTACTGCAAAAGTGCACTTCTTGGCATTTGACACAAGCTGATTGGCAATTAATATGCGAAATACCTTCTGCAAGTGATCGGCATAACTCTCAATGTCGCGATTGTAGATCAAAATATCATCAACTAAGACCAACACAAACTTCCATAATAGCAGCTTAAGGATGTCATTCATCAATGCTTGGAACGAACTTAGTGCTTTGGTTAAACCAAAGGGCATTACCAAAAACTCGTACTGTCCCTCATGCGTCTGAAAGACAGTTTTGGGAATATCCTCGTCGCGCATCCTAATTTGGTGCTTGGAAAAAACTGTGGCTCCCGCCAATTCATCCAAAAGCTCATCAATGATTGGGATAAAAAAAATTGTCCGCCACAGTTATCCCATTTAAAGCGCAATAGTTGACAAAAAATCTCCGACTCTCATCTTTCTTCTTGACCAACAAGATGGGACTAGCATAGGGGCTCATACTTGGCCAGATGATTTCCAAAACCATTTCCTCAATCACCGCTTTTTGGTGGTGTGGAAAGTGGTAAGGCCTAATGTTAGGGACTGCAGACCCGTCCTTTAAAGGAATAGTGTGATCATGCCACCGATACAGCAGTAAACCTAGTAGGGATTGAAAGACTACCTCATGAGCATCCAACACCGTTGTATCAACTGTGGAATACTTGTGACCGAGGTCGAGTGAAAACTTAAATCCCCATAATACAATTCCGGATCACCCTTCAAGGTTAAAGCCTCCACACCCTTGAGTATCTCAATGAGTCCTTAAAATTGGCTCAAATGACTTCGAGCTTATCTAGCCACGCCAACCCCAAAACCAACTCAGCCTCATCAATGGGGAATAGGTAGAAATCCTCAGTTCTGGACATCCCCTGGAAGCTCAGTGTAACCCCCTTGCATCTGCCTTGTCCCCTCGAATAGCGCCAATCTGCCACCCTTACATAGAACCTAGGCGTGGTATCCACGACCAAACCCAACTCTACTGGGATTTCTGGTGCTAAAAAGTTGTTTGAGGTGCCACAATCCACCATCACCCGCACATGACGTCCCCACACCTAAGCTCACGCTTTGACTGACCTATGTGGCAGTTAGAGCATGAAAGTTTGAGCTCCAATTGCTCTACTGCCTCCAGAACGGCTTCGTGCTCTAACCAATCTCCCTCCTCAACCTCAGGTTCCATAATCAACAACTTGAATTCCTTGTTCTTGCACACATACCCTGCTGAGTATGGTTCATCGTAGAAGCAGCACTGGCCTCGTACACGTTTAGCTTTGTAGTCCTCGTTGCTAAGGTGCGGCACTCCCCGCTGTTTCGGAGGCTCCATCCCTGACTCCGCACTCTTGCTTGCCGGACCTGTCGCCGCCGCTATGAGAACCAACCATTTAGGAATGAAGTTTTGTGTCATAGGCTTACCAACTGTGGCGGGAGTTCTTCCTTCCCGTTCTAACAGTTTTAACAGAAAATTCACAAAACTAAAACCAACTAATCAACTAGTATTTATAGGCAACTGTTAGGACTGAGAACTATTTCCCTTATGCCTGCTAGTGCAGCTCAAAGGAAACAACTAGATAGCTAATTTACAGCAATTAGTAACTAAAACAACTAACTCCGCCTATGTTACACTTGCGGTACATAACCGGTCCCAAACCCGGATAAAGGAGGAGGGTTGTGTTAGGTCTTCGGCAACCAACGTAAAAATATAGCCGAACCCCCCATGACATGAATCAAAGACATTATTGCGCTAAAGCTAGGTCGTTACCCGGAAGTAACGCGCCGTATGGCTCGAGTACGGTGTCAAAGCAAGAGCCGCTGCATCGGTGCTCGGATGTAGTGTTAAATGAGCAAGGGTTCTCGCGTTTTCGTGAACGGACGAGGGTAAATAAGCTAGTTCACAAAGGAAAAGGTAAAGGTCGAAGCGACAAAATGTTGAGATTTGGGACATGGAACATAGGCACTCTAACAGGAAAGTCCATGGAGGTGGTGGA
>NC_029775.3:822243-822695 GCF_000817695.3 Arachis duranensis | reverse complement strand
ATAAAGGATAAGGATGGAGAGGTGTTGGCTCAAGGGGAGAAGATTAATGAAAGGTGGAAGAGCTACTTCTACGAGCTATTTAATGAAGGACAGAAGACTCTTCCGAGTCTTGGTCGGTTATGCACAAGCGAAGAAGATAAAAACTTTGACTACTATCGAAGGATTCGAGACTTCGAGGTAAAAGAGGCTCTAAAGCAGATGAAAAATGACAGGACAGTAGGACCTGATAATATCCCGATTGAGGTTTGGAAGGGTTTTGGAGGAAAAGGCATCAACTGGTTAACCAAACTTTTTAATGAGATTTTAAGGTCAAAGAAGATGCCTGATGAGTGGAGAAAGAGCACCTTGGTACCTATCTACAAGAATAAGGAGGATATACAAAGTTGCGGAAATTATAGAGGGATTAAGCTTATGAGTCATACTATGAAGTTATGGGAAAGGGTGATAGAACG
>NC_029775.3:763732-821935 GCF_000817695.3 Arachis duranensis | reverse complement strand
TCAAGGTGATGTGACAGAGGAATTCCCTATTGGTATATGATTATTGGTATAGGATTACACCAGGGATCATCCTTAAGTCCATACATTTTCACATTAGTCTTAGAAGTACTCACAGAGCACATCCAGAGCCTGTGCCATGGTGCATGCTTTTTGCCGATGATATCGTCCTTATGGGAGAGTCAAGGGAAGACCTAAATAAGAAGTTGGAGTTATGGAGAGAAGCTCTAGAAGTGTATGGTCTGCGCATAAGCCGTAGCAAGACGGAATATATGGAATGTAAGTTTAGTCTGAGAAGGGAAAATTCCAATATAGAGGTGAAAATTGGAGAGAACACCCTACGAAAAGTTAAAAGTTTTAAGTATCTTGGGTGCATCATACAGGATAATGGAGAGATTGAACATGATGTAAATCATAGGATCCAAGCAGTGTTGGTCAAAATGGCGGAGTGCATCTGGTTTTATATGCGACAAAAAAGTGCCTTTAAAACTTAAAGGTAAATTCTATCGCACCGCTATAAGACCGACTATGCTTTATGGTACGGAGTGTTGGACGGCTATAGGTGCTGTATGGTACGGAGTGTTGGGCGGCTAAAGGGGAGCACGAACATAAGCTGAGTGTGGCAGAGATGAAGATGTTGAGATGGATGAGTGGTCATAAGCGATTGGATAAAATAAGGAATGAAGATATAAGGGAGAGAGTTGGAGTAGCACCTATTGTGGAAAAGATGGTTGAATCGCGTGTCAGGTGGTTTGGACATGTGAGAAGAAGACCGATAGAACATCCAGTCAGGAGGGTGGATGAGATGGAAGATGGACAAAGGGCGAAAGGCAGAGGAAGACCTAAGAAGACCATCCATGAGGTGGTCAAACGAGATCTACATGTAAACGGTCTCTCTGTAGACATGATACATGACAGAACACAATGGCGTCGTTTGATTCATGTAGCCGACCCCACTTAGTGGGACAAGGCTTTGTTGTTGTTGTTGTTTGTAGTAACTAAAACAACTAAAACCCAGCAAGTAGACTACTTACCTTTCCTCTTGTAACTAAACCAAATCTGTTTCTATTAAGCTGAATAAAAATAAGAATGAAATAGTAAGATGAATGTAATGAAAAAACATAAATAGTGTATATATTAATAAGAAAACATATAGAAAATAGAGAAGACAACTGCAAAATTATATAGGGGTGAAAGGCTTTATTTTATAGATAATAAAGAAGGCAATAAGGAAACCTTAAGAGTCTATTTAAATTATCGTTTTTATTTTCATTGTTTCTGCTATTAGGATTTTTTTTGGAAGAACAAGAAAGATAAAACAATGAAAATAATAATGAATTAAAATATTAAAAATGTGTAGGCATCATACACATACATGTAAAAGGCATGAATATACACATTTTTGTCAAATATCTATTGCTATCCAAATTAGAGATTGTTTTGAGAATACTTTTACATGGTTTTCACCGAACTATTCATGACCAAGACACATTCACATCCTCGGATTCTTCAAACAGATGAGAATGAGATCTTTGGCATCAAATCATTTTCAATCAAACTCAGCTCAATACAAGTATCATGCCAGTGATTGACGAAAGCTTTTCCAAATTTAACTATATAACGAGGGCATACATTTAAGTAATACAAAATAATAAAAACCAGTTGATGTTTTCTTTGTTGTTCTCGAAGAAAGAAAGAAAGACAGTGTACAGGAACAACCTAAGCATTCTCAAACTCTTAGCCAAAAATAAGATCTTATTACACAAGTTCCTTTTTCTTGGGTTCAAGAACAGGAGGATCAACATCAATTCCCATATTTGCTGCAGTGCCTGCTATTATTCTCATAGCAGATTCGATAGTCGAGCAATTCAAGTCTGGCAACTTTTCAGTAGCAATTGCTCGCAATTGGTCAATCGTGATCTTACCTACTTTTTGCATCTGCGGGTCTTTCGAACCCTTTTCCACTCCTATAAAATCAATTCAGACATTCAAAAGCAAGGACACAGATCTCATCAGAAGAATGATAATCTTGTAAAAACCAGAGAAACATATCTGTATCTGCAGTAATTTGTTCATGGTAGAACATAGATAGACAATTTTCTCAAAAATTGAACTTCAGTTGGCAACCGAGAGCTAGCATATTACCCTTACAATCACTTTCCAATCTAGCTTGTATAAGAAATTGAAATTCCAAACAAATGGCACCCATAAAAATTCATGCTTCCTGACCCTTCAAAATTCAAATGCAATCTCAAACATTATTATGAATACCTAACGTATATAATCTATCACTTAATTTTCAGATGGTCACTAATCAAATTTAGTGAAATGACAGCATCCCACCATTTAGCTTACTCGAATAATGCTTAATTCGCAATTTAAGATTACATTTTCAAATTTAAGAAAGAAAAATTTCTGAAACAGAACATCAAGCATAACATCAAACACCTTGGAGGCAAAAAAAGAAGAAGAAAAAAAACATACCGGCAGCCTTAAGTAGTAGAACCGAAGCAGGTGGAGTCTTCAATATGAAAGTAAAGCTCTTATCCTGGAGAAGGAAAATGAAAAACATTAATGTCAAAGAAAAAAGAAGGGGGATGGAAATGAAAGAGTAAAGAGCTTACATCAAATACTGTGATTTCGACAGGAATGACATAACCGGCCTTGTCGGCAGTCCTGGCATTGTAATCCTTACAAAAAGCCATAATGTTGACACCCTTTGAACCGAGAGCCGGTCCAACCGGAGGAGCAGGAGTGGCTTTCCCAGCTTCCAGAGCCAACTTTATGATTCCCACAACTGCAACACCCAAAGCATGAGTGAATTCTGGTTAGAGGAAATGAAAGTGAAGGTAGTATGTTACCTTTCTTGGCTTTGCCACCGGGCTTAGGGGGAGCCATGGCAATGACATTGAAGCGTCTTCTATGTGGAAGAGGGCTTTTGGTTTTAGTGAACCGGAGAGAGATGTTGGTTTGGGGGGTTAGGGAAAATTTGACGGGAACAGAAAAGAGAGAAGAAGAAGAAGAACAGAGTGAAGAGGGGGTGAAGAGGGTTAAAGCCATTGGCAGAGTTGAAGCTGCTATCCCTCAGGTTTGGATAAAAAGCCCCTATCCTTTTGTTTTAACTTCGATACCTCAATCCATTCGTAAATCTTCAAAATTGAAAAGCCGAACCCGTTTGCGCCTTCTGTGTAAATAATAATAATAATAATAATAATAATTCACATAATTAAACCCACATTCATCTAATTTTACACAAATTACCCACAATAAAAAACGTAACATGAATTACCTCAATCACATCTATATGTAAATTGAATAAATTAGACTAGATTTAGTTCTCTATATAAATCAATTGGTTCGATTTATATATATTTGCATATTGTTCTAGTAAATCTAATCATTTTGTTTAGATTTACTAGGACAACATATAAATATGCATAAATCGAAATAAGGTGATTAAATTTATATGGTACAGACATAAATCCAACCGGTATATTTCAATTTACAATATGTAATTTGAGAAAAATAATTAAAATACTATATCAACAAAATTATCATTTAATTTATGAAATTAAGTATAAAAATTATTTCTTTAAAATATTGATATACTATATATAATACACATACATTATAATTTTTTAAATAAATATTTTATTTATGGGTATAAGTAATTTGTAACATATTTATCAAATTTTTTTTTTACATATTCCGTTTACTATGTAAACAAATTAAGATTGCTTATATTTCGTTTACACCGTAAACGAGATAAGACACGATTTTATTTGGTATTATCTCGTTTGCAAATGAGATAATAAAATTTTAAAAAAATACACATAATGAGATAAATTTATAATTATATCGTTTATACCGTAAATGAGATATATGAAGTTATAAATATAAAATATAATTTTAATAAATATAAAAATATAATTTTTTAAAATAATGAAATAATATTAATAATTTAATTTATATCAATTTAAAAAATAAAAATTGATATACTTTGTTACCATTTAGATCGACTTTAATTAAATGATATCTCATTTATATTTTAAAATTTAAATTAATAACTTTTTTAAGTTTTTTTGTACTGAACTATTTAAAATAGATGGTTTCAAACAACAGTAGAGATAGGCGGTTAATTTTAAATTACTAGCTTACACATAAAAAATCACAAGATTTTAGAAAAAGACAAATAAATTTAGGTAAAAGTAGTTGTTTAAAACTCTTCATTTAAAACTAGCTCATTATATTTCTATAAACCAATACATTTAATTTTTAATTATATATGTTCAAATAAAATTTATCAAAATTTTTAATTTTTTTATTATTTTTAATTCTTTTTTAATACTAATTTAAAATGTGTTGATTTTTATAAAAATAATATGTTAGTTTCAAATGAACAATTTTAAATCACATCGATATTTTTAGAAATTAGTAATTTTTTGTTCGTGTAAGTTACTAATCTAAAATAATATTCAAAATTTTAAACTTAACTAAACAAAAAAAAATTGAATACGAAGAGAATTTAGTGCAACCATAAATACAGAGAATCGAAGAAGATAAAAACAGTATATGAGCACTATATAGTTATTGATAATTATTTAAATTATCAAATGAGTAAAAAATTATAATTATTAAAAACGTTACATGAATATCTCCTATCACCTCTCTATGTAGTAGATTTAGCTTTTTAGGTAAATCTAATTACCTTGTTTCGAATCATGCATGCCTGCTATCCTAGTAAATCTAATAATGCTGTTTAGATTTACTAGGATAACCTGCATGTAAGCATAAATCGAAACAGCAAACAGGGTTTGGCTACACAGTACATCTTAAGGACATTGTGTTTGACAACTCCTTGATCACTGCATTCGTAAAGTGGTAGCGTCTGGAAACTCACACTTTTCACCTGTCATAGAATGAGTGTATCATCACTCTGCAAAATATTGCGAACCACCTTAGATTACACACAGATGGAGAGTCAGTAAATAGGTGCCTGCGTGACTTCCAGACTTGACACCAACTACATAGAAATACGTGAAAGAGCTCCTAAATGCCAGACCACCGTTCTAGCGCAACATAATACCCCTTCCAATGATTGATCCTTTTATATATGTTTGATTTTTGTCCTATCATATCTAGTTTACAGTAAAAACAAGATATGCATAACCCGCCTTTTCGAACGTATCACGTTTATTAACATGATATATTGAGGTGTGTGCGTGTCTTATCTCGTTTACCGTATAAACAAGATACGTCTATATTTATTTTGTTTACAGGTGCATTGTACAAATACGTAAATACTCTAAAAAATGCGTATATATGTGATGCATAATTATAATATTTATTTTATTTATTTAAAAAAATCTATTTATACATGATTTTTTTTATTATTTTTTATGTGCACATCATATTTTTTTTTTATATATTCTTTTCCTTACACTGTATCAGAACGAACACTATGTAATCTATTCTTTTACATTAAAGTGTTGCCACTAATAAATATGGTAGTAGATAAGGTCCATCCAATCAAAATTTATTTTCAATATATGAATAAGGGAACATGTGGCTTATAGGCTTCAAAGTCATCATATCCGGACACTCATATGAATCAAAATATTTTGCGCTGAAAATTGGATTCCTTATTGGCGATGCTATTACACATTAATTATTCCATCAAAAAGCTGTAATCATTGATGGTGGTTCTGAGCTTCCAAGTTGTGCTTCCAACCCCTTCACCACAACAGCAGCACCGCAGAACTGTAAGAAATGGCAATGGCGGCAACAGGAATAACGTCACGTGGTGTGGGATAGCGGAACCTTCCGGTGAGCCTGCTCCTTTGGGACAGAAGACGCGTTACAATGACAGCATGTTGGAGAAGGCGTTCATGACTCTGTTTGCAAGAAAGATGGAGAAGTTCGCAGAACCTGTGAAAGAGAAGAAGAAGAAGGAGGAGAAGGAGAAGAAGGGTTTGTGGGATTGGGGTTATGACTACGAGAGTTTCGTGAATGTGTCGAAGAGGGTCATGGAGCGTAGGTCACGTGCTCAGCAGCAGGAAGTTGTTAGAGAAGTTCTCTTGTCCATGCTTCCTCCAGGTGCGCCTGCTCAGGTTCGCAATTAATTAATCACAAACTCTTGAGGCAGTAACTTTTAACATGAAAACTCAGTTACAGTTAATTTTTATATGAAGTCGACGGTGAAAATTCAGGTGAAGTCAACTTCACGTGAAATTGATATATGAGAGACGTTAGATGAAAATTTAGTCAAATCAGTCAAATCATCTAACGTCTCTCAAATATCAACTTCACAAGTCGACTGCACCTGAGTTTCTACCGAAGTTGATAGTTGAGACTTGAGAGCTGTTAAATGATGGGACTGATTTGATAAATTTTCATTAGACAACTCTCAGTTGTAAACTTTAGGTAAAGTTGATTGCACCTCTTGATCAATTTTTAGTATTTTCTTGTCATCATTTGATTAGTATAAATACTAAATTATTTTTAATGGTGGAAAGTCGACTTCACGTGAAGTAAGTTGATAGCTGAGAACCGTTAGATGAAAATTTGGTTAAACCAGTCAAATCATCTAACGGCTTTTAACTATCAACTTCACGTGAAGTCAAGTCGACTGCACCTGAGTTTTCACCATTTTTAATATATAATTTTTGTTAATTTATGTGTATATGAAAAAATTATAAGTACAAACTATATTGATTTATCTGCATAAAATTCTGATAAATATAAATATAAATTATATGTTTTTGTGTGTAAAATGTTTGAAAATATGAATGCAAATTATTACTGAATAAGTGTTAGCTAAAAATGATAATATTTGCTGATAATGTAGTATTGTTCAATTAATTTTTTTTTATACCATTTATTTTTTTTTCTAGACGTGTTCTGAATTTTTTTTCTACCTTCTCTTTGCTAGTGATGATTTACTTAGAAAAGCACATGGGAATTAATGTTTATGGATTAAAAAAGTTTCATAAATTTCACCAACAAAAGTTTGACTAACTTCTTAAAAAATTCATGAAGTTTTCAACAGGTGTAATTATTTTTCTAGCCATTCTAATTATTTTATTTATTTATTATGATTAGAACCGTGTGCAAGATATGATTAAAACAATAAATTCTTAAAGTAACAAGTTAAAGAAATTTACTCAGAAGTAGTGTATTTATGTGTTAGCATCATATTTTGGTGATGGTATATAGCACAAGTGGAGAAAAATGGCTGAAATGGAGTAAGCTGCCTAATTTGTCACTACGCATACTCTGTAACTCTGTTCTGAATTCAAGTTCTACTCTGCTTCGTGTGTCAGAATTAGAACGGAAACACGATAATAATAAGTTCTATATTGAAAGAGAAACTCTTGCGGGCAAGTAATTTTTTAACATTATTTAACCAGTATAAATACTAAATTATTTTTAACAAATAAATTTTATTAATTTATGTGTACAAAATCTGAAAAAAATAGATGCAAACTATATTGATTCATGTGTGTAAAACTCTAGTAAATATATGTGCAAACTATATGTTTTTTGTGTGCAAAACGTCTGTAAAAATGAGTATAAATTATTGTTAGCTAAATACTGGACAAAAATGATAATATTTACCGATCATATAGCATTGCTCTTAGTAAGAATTGAAAGTGACAAATATGTGTAAACTAGAGGGTGTAATTTATTTGTGTTAGCACCATACTTGTGATGCTATATAGTAAAAGTGGGAAATCATAGATGCCTAATAAGTTTTGTGTGTGTTGCTTTGTTAAGTCGCCTTTTTTTTTTGGTATTAAGACGGGGCTAAATAACCCAAAAAAGACCTAAACACAAATTAAACGGGTAAAAAAAATTCCTTTTTTATCATCAAAAAGGATGCTTACAATTTCTCTAGGAGGTGTATTCCAAAAGTGTAATCCTGGTTCTAACTCTAAGCATTTGTGCGCAAGGCAATCGACACCGCTATTGCCTTCTCTATAAATATTTACAAAACAAATATTCCAATCTTTAACTCTCCAAGCATTGATGTTTCTAATCATACTATTTGTTATGTCGCCTTATTTGTGTTGTTTCTGCAGTTCAGGAAACTGTTTCCACCAACAAAATGGGCTGCAGAGTTTAATGCTGCATTGACAGTGCCTTTCTTCCATTGGTTAGTTGGGCCTTCTGAGGTAATTTAGTTACTAAATCCTACTTCATCGTTTAATAATCGGGTCATGCTATAAGCTATATTCCCCAAGGTTCTAGAATTTTATAGTAATCTCAAGATATGCATAGGCTAGGCTCGAGTTTCTATTCAATGAAATGAACCATGAGGATTGAGGCCTTGCACTTTACTTTAATAGTTTTGCTTTTCTTGAATGTTAGATTAGTTACAAGTGATTGTTTCTATGCATGTGTTCGTTTTCACTGCCAAATGCATCATCTCATGTTTCTGTTGCAAGAACAGATGTTGTAAGGAAAGAAAGTAAAAATATGAACATTCTTGCATTTTCTTTTAGTAGAGCTTTTGGAAATTGGAATCTTATATTATTATGAAACTAACATGTTCTGATTCGGTTGAATCAATTTCAAGTTATTCCTAAAACTCCTTGCTAATTCACAAGGAATAGTTTTCAGTTGTTGATGAATCCTCTCGAGTGCAGAGTACATGTAATGTTTGTCAAGAATTAAAAAAAAAAAGTAGTATTGTATGTTCTTCCAATGATTCTGCTATAGTGAATAACTAACTAATTTTATCCTAACAGTTTAATATTGTGCCTTCCCATTTTTTGGATGTTTGTAGAATAAATTACCATTTGTATCCGTGAAAAATACAAACGCGTATCCATATAAGAATAAAATGACAATTGTACCACGGAAGATAGTTTCTGTGTGCCAATAATACCTTAACAGACCAATTATACCAACGTCCGGGTACTTATAATTGTCGTTTTATTCTTATATGAGTACATTTATCAACATCTGTATCTTTTATGGGTACAAATAGTAATTTATTCGATGTTTGTATAGTGTTGAGTTTTATTAATCTATAATCTATGTATTCTTTTATATTTTCTGCTATGACGGAGTTGTCATTAATATTTAGATACTTGAGATGTACTAGGTTGTGGAAGTAGAGGTAAATGGGGTGAAGCAAAAAAGTGGCGTCCATATAAAGAAATGCAGGTAGATTTTATGGCTATGATATTGGAAATTGAATGTGTGCATAACTTCTATCTGCTTCCATCCATGCATGTAGGTATTAGTTGGTAAATTGAATGATAGCTGAAATGTTAAAGTTCGCAACAATTTTGTAAAGAGAAAATATACCGAACTAATTTTTTGGTCAATATTAGTCCTTTAAAAGGAGGAAAAGGCAAATAAGTTTATAATTTTTTAATTCGAAGATACATAAGTTTTTGACTAATTAAAAATACAAAAACGTCACTAACTTTTAAAATATAAGATATTTAAGTCCTTTCGTCCAAAATATAAGAACAAATCGATTCTTCGGAGGAATTTAAATGTCTCGTGTTTTAGAAAATGAGAGACGTTTTTGTATTTTTAATTAGTCGAGCACTTATTTATCTTCGAGATAAAAAACCAGAGACCTATTTATCGTTCATTCTAGAATTTAAGTTTATAATTTAGAATTTAAAGTTAAGGATTTATGATTTTGCATCTAGAATTTAAGATAATCAAAATAATTTTAAAAAAGGTTGACTATTCCTTAATATTTACTCTTTTATAAATTTGTGTATCTTCTTGTCTTAATACTTTTTCACCTCAAAGGTACTTGGAGAACAGTGGCTGTGTGGGAATGTGCGTCAATATGTGCAAGATTCCTACCCAAGATTTTTTCACTAACGAATTCGGACTTCCATTGACAATGATTCCGAGTATGTTCTCTTGTCTTTGATCATGATTCATTGGACAAAATTTCTTATTATGATAAGGTCCACATACAATTAATTTATTGTTAACATGCTTTTCCTAAATTTAATCTCAGATTTTGAAGATATGAGTTGTGATATGGTGTACGGCCAAGCCCCACCCCCATTTGAAGAGGACCCAGTTTCAAAACAACCTTGTTATGCAGAAATCTGTAAGCATGTTCCTCTGGTTCAATGGACCAAATTATTTTCATATTTTTAATAGCAATTTTTTTTTTTTTTATGAACTTGCAGGTTCTATTTCAACTCCAAGTTCCAGTGTGTGTCCTAAACTACAATCTTGAGTAGGCACTCCATTGAGATTTAGCATTCATTTTACTTATAGAATATAATGACCCGACTGATTTTCCTTTATTATTAGATGTGGTATAGAATTTATAAAATCTAGGTTTCATATATCATTTAATATAATAAACAAAAGTACATTTTGTATATAATAAAATAAAAGTGCAAGTTCCAAATAAAAAAATTAGACAAATTGATTTCTATTTTTTTTTATAATATTAGATAAATTAATATCCAATAAAATACGCACAGAATGTAGTTTATTATCTTCTAAAATTTTACACAATTTCGTTTCTCAAGAAACGATGACATTATCAAAGCAGTCTAATCGTTAGTCTCTATTCTTTATCCAATCACTGTTTGACCCCATACTATATTTTAGAAAAATTAAAAACCAATTTATTACTTTATAGAAATATTAGAAATTAATTTATCTTTTTTGTTTAATTAAAAACTAATTTATTTAATCATCATTTATCAAAATAATTTGACTTTTAAAAATAACCAAATTAGACTCTAAACTTACAAATAGGAAATATCCATTCGCTCCCTAATTTAACAATCGTTATCTAACATTAAACGTTATAATGCCAACATAATATCGCCAATAGTAAAATAACATAGTTAAAACTTTAATATGTTTAAATTGACGTGCGAAATTAGTTAAAAAACCAATTAATAAAACTGAGTTTAATTAACTAATCTAAATCACATATTTGATCATGCTAACGTCTTAGCTATGTCATCTTACCATTGAAAATGCCAAGTTAATACTTTAATGTTTTTATGTTAGCATTGTATTAACAAATAACAATAGTTAAATTAGGACAAAAGATTCACAATCGTAAATTTATAGACTAATTTGGTTATTTTCAAAAGTCAAGGACTACTTTTTTTCCCAATAAAATGAAAACTCTTGATGAGTGTCGAAAAATTTCGGAGAATCAATGGGGCATTACTTCATTATCTTTATGATAAGTTAGAAAGACAATCAGGTATGAACACAAGGTCATTTGATTTCAGAGACAGAAAGAGAGACAATTCTCTGCCCCAAAAACAGAAAACACGTCTCCAACGCTGTCTCTTTATTTAACTCTCAAGACAATCCAAATGCAACCTAAATAAGTCGAATGGTCATCTTTTCAACCTTAACAAGATCTATGGAATAAGAAGATCTATGGAATAAGATACTAACACGAACCAGAAAATATGCCCAATGATGAAGTGACTACCGTCAAATCGAAAGACGTGTGTCAGTATAGAACAGTACGGTTGATGTTACAGGAAGAAGAGTTGTTTTTTTAATAAAAAATATTAAAAAAAAAAAACAGTACAATATCTATAGATATATAATAATATTAATCAAACCACTTTATATCCAAGTCAGTAGTCATCGCCCTTAGATATAACTTCTTTGCATGTTGGACGGAGAAGGATTGTATGTTCAAACTGTGATACATAGCTTCCTTTCACATCACAAAGAGGGGGGTAGGGCTGCATTAAGACCAGTTAAGATATCACAAATCAATCATTGTGAACCTAAATAAGCTTAATGCTAATATAGAACACAGCAATCACCGCAACAAACGCAACACTCATTCAACATTTAATTTGACAAAAAATATATCAACAAATTCACATACAAAATTTCTATTCTAGGTGGCTGATTAGTGTAACATACATACCTGAACAATGCCAGCGTCACACAGGTTCTTCAACGCCATTAAGTATTTAGTCTCCCCAAGGCGATCTAAATACCTTCTACAAAAGGCTAAAGTAGAGAAGTTTTTGTTAATAGTGGCCAATAATTGCTTAGCCCTAGGCAACCTAAGAGGTATATGACCAACGTCAAAATTTTTCATGTAGTGGCTGCACTCCAGGTCTTCGCGCACATATCCTTTTCCTGAATATAAATTCAAAACCATTTCCATCATGATTTATTTCAAGCCATTTGCAACAGATATCTTACAACAGAAGAAACTATTACCTGTAGATCCAAAGGTTTCAATAGCGAAAAATTCACCCTCTTCCATTTTAGTCTGCTCTCCTCCTTTCACTATGGGAACAGATTTTCCTGCATGTATTTGGTAGCGTCCTATGCTATGTCCATTCAGATTCCGTATACTCTTAACTGCAATAACATTCTCGTTAAAGTATACCTCGCAGCAGATAAGATGCATAATATTGAAAAATGTTGGCAACTGATTATAACTGCCCCTTTGGCCTGGGCCCTTGTAAGCTTTCACATAAAGGAAATATTTCTCAACATTAAACATGATGCGTAAGGAATACAGAGAAAATTAATGCCATGAAGCTATAAAAAGGAACACTCGGCCATTTTAACTTCTCTTAAACTCATGTCTCAGCAAAATGAAGGCATCAATAATCAAGCAAAATGAATGTAACACTGTTATGTATATGATTAAAAGCACACACAGCATTGGGTAAACAAACCCAGGAGAATTGGAGGGGAAGAACAGCAGAAGTGGATGACCAAGCTCCTAGGATACAATTTTGAGGTAAGATACAAGGAAGGAGGGAAGAATAGAGTGTTGGGTGCCCTTTCCCAGAAGTTCCAGCTCTCTTCTTTATCAGTGGCCAGTGGAGTGGAGTGGGATAAGTTAGAAGACGAAGTGCAGAGGGATGAGAAATTGTGCGACGTAGTTCAGATCTAACGAAAGGGAGAAGAGGTTCCAGTGGGGTTTGAATTGAAAAATAGAAGGTTGTTATACAAAGGAAGGCTGGGAAATCCCAAAAATTCAAAATGGATTCCTAAGTTACTACAGGAATTTCATGACAGAGAGCCAGCCTCACTCCTAGTTCTGTTATATTCTCTCACTCTGATGCCTACCTCCTCCTTCCCAGTTCCCACCCCCATCTCAAAATTAAAAAAAAAAAAAAAAAGAGGATACTTCTCCTCTCATCTCATCAGCAATATCCAGGTATGTAACAAATAGTAGTGAAACCTAATCATAGATAAGGAAATAATTGGATATTAATAGCTACTTCAAAACTAATCCTAAGAGATTATTTGGTATGTCAAGATATGATAGAGATATTATAGAATACTCTATGTATTTCTAACAAGTAAAAAGTTACTCATGGTTGAATTTATAGGGATAGGAAGATCAACCATGAACCACAAAATAAATGCTCCTACCATAAAGTTCCCCATTACATCTAAAACAGAAAATTGTAAATAATCTACTTTTTCCAAGCTAAAATTCAATTTATCTAGATCAGAAAAATAAAATAAATATGAAAAGAGAGAGGAATAACAACAGTAGTTTCATACCTTGATACACCTTCCCATTAATCTCAACCTCGTAGGACTCCATGACCTCTTGAATTGCAGCACCAATATCACAAAGGCGCACATCAACTCCAGCTTCCTGCATAGTAAGGTAAAACATCTTGTAAGATTATAACACAGCCTCATTGGTGTAAACCCAGAACAAAAAACCAAAAGAATCAAGAAGAACATATGTAGTGGTTCATTAGTTTCCCATCAACAAAATCTTTATCTAAACATTCTCATTGTTGAGTACCCGACAAGTAGAATGAGGGAAAAGAAGAGAGAAGAGGGGAAAAATAGTTCTCTTGCCTTTTATTTACAGCAAAAGAATGAAAGAGAGATTTGAAAATAAAAGTAGAGTGGGACTTACTGATGCAACAAATAGGACAGCTGGAAATGTTAGTGGGGAGGGCATGAGTGTGGGATGATTCTGTTATAGGAGAGTTGAAAATGCATACAAGAGAGGTGACGGGAATTAAAAGAGGTAAGGAAGAATTTAGACAAGGAAGGACTGGTAACCTCTGATGCTGCCTTGCGCTCTACTTTTCTGCATTTTGTTCTTCCATTAATACACTCAGAGAGGCTGGAATCCTGTCACCCTGATATCTTTCAGCCTCTCTGCTTTCTTCATTCTTTCGTCTACTCTCTCCACTTCTACTCCAACATTCTCTGTTCTTATTCTGCTGCATCTACATAGTCTTAATATTTATGGTATTAAAGCCACGTTGTCTGCGGCACGGGAAGGGCTACCTATAGGCTGGATTACGGTGAGTATTGAATACTAATAGACAATAGCAGAGTGGCTACAGCTAGGTCAATGTTGATAGAGTGAGGCCACTGTGGACAGCAGGCCTCTAGGGCTGGTGTATTGTTAAGGACTTGGGTATTATGGGAAGTCCTATATTGAGTAGTATAGGATGCTCTATACTGTATTTAAAAAGAGTGATTCTTCCCCCCTTAAGAGCTAGCTTTTAAGGTGTGGTTCCCTACAAGACTAATATGTACTCATATAGACACATTAGAAACAATTAAGATAATTCACTGTTCATACATGTTCATATGATTATCTTGTACATAATCCTACAATATCTGTTATATTAAGATTAGATTAGATATTGACCCAAAGCTGAAGATTAGATAAGATACTAAATACCAAGTTCAAGTGATTCCTTTCATGCATTGCATAATCATATGCAACAATGGTAAGAGTATCTTTCTCCCAAGCAATTCACTCAAATTTTCAAGTCTGTATGTAGAGAAACCATAAAAAGTGGACGCCACAGGTACCCATTGTTCATTGCTGAAACTTTCTTTTGCTAACAGACATCACCACTCCTATTACCCCATATTTATCTCCATGTCATTATTTGGCAAAGTCTAGTCATGGATTTTAGCCAACATTCGCCATAGTTCTCTGGGGCCAACAACCGGCAATTGCTTTTGAGCATGATTTTCTACTAATGGCATCCCCATTGCAGTTGCCTACCTTTAGGCAGCCTATCCTCAACAGATCCAATGTGAAACAGCGATGAGTGCTTCAGCACCATCACCACTCTGTGAATGATGCTACAACCACGTTGCACTTTCTAATGATTGATCAGCACACAACCCCAAATTGCATAAGATATCCATCCCTATATATTAATTGCTAATTATTATTAAACTTAGTTTACAAATTATTGTTGACACTCAAATTCGTGATTATTGATGTTTAAACTTTGAAGGAGGAATCTTAACAGGGGAGAGTGGAGAATAAGGCCCCATTCCCCGCCCCGCTCTCACTTATAATTCCCCGTAGACAGATGAGCACCTGCAGATATCCATGGGGCAACCAGTAATTATAAAAATTCTTGAAGTTTTAGTACCACAGTATGACTTATAGTGATCTAAGTCATCTAACAATTAGTGTAATACAAGTTTTATATATAGTAAGGATAAATAGAAATCCAAATCATACACTACAAATTTAGTAGTTTTATGTCAAATTTTTAGTAATTTTATATATCTGGTCCACATGAATACAGGTACCAGGGAGATAAACATGACCCATGCCCATGGTATATCTTCCTTTGTTTAATCCTGTCCCCACTAACCCAACACCTTTGACATCAAGACTAGGATACTTCACTCCTCTAGTATTTTCTCATGTACATCGTGTTTCCAATTCGTGATTTCCTAGGATAAATTAATATAGAAATCCTATCATCTTCAAAGGTTAAAGCTTTTGTTCGCACTGATGTTCTTAATCAAATAAACACTAATGACATGCTTCAGAAGCACAGACCTCTAATGGCTTTGTCATCTAAATTGCACATAATGGGTGGTTTAAATTCTATCACGAGATCTCTCGGATCATACATTTTGGTATATTCAGTGAATCCAGGTACGGCCTATGGATCAATACCAGTTTCTTCCTCCAAAGTTCAGAAAAAAATGTCTTATCTAAAGAAGCAAAGATTCTGTGGCAGAACTTAACTTTTGTAGTGATTTGGTGTACTTGGTTGGAAAGGAAAGGAACGATAAGGATTTTAATGATTCCTTTTCTATTATTGATTTTATCTCAGGATTACCTTTTTCATTTCTCTCTGGTGTAAATCTAATGTGAAAAGGAATTACCTGGCATGGCTACGCAGTTTATCCCTTAGGGTATGTTTTGTAAGTGGGACAGAAAATGAATACAGAGAATAAAGTACAAAAAAATGTGTTTCGAGTTGGAAGCAGGTAACCATCGCAATCTGTCCCAAGACACAAGTTTTCTGTATTTTCTGTCCTTCCAAAAAGTAGAGAAAAAGGGGACATAAATTTTCTATCTTTCTGTTTTTAACTTTTCATATTTGTAGCCTGTCTCAACTAGCAAACACTAGCTTAGAGTGTTAAATGTTAATCATGTCCTTTTGCATGTAATATGAGGATGCCCCATCCCCTTTTTTAATACTCTTTTTCTTTGTAAAAATTCTTCTTTTCATATCCAGAGCAATCAATAAAAAAATAAATCATCAAATTTGTTAAATAAAAACTAATGCGAAGTCCCAGGAGAAACCCTACATTCATCAAAAGTACCTAACAGTGAAATCCACAAGTTAACCATAAACCACTCAAAAACCAAATGTACAGCCGATCCTAAACTAGCACTACACACTTTTGAAGAGAGGGAAATTTTTTTTGTCTTTTTTTATATCATTTAAGAATTAGAATGTCAATACAAAAATGGTTCTAGATCTACTTTCAGCTTTTAATTACTTTGTAAGTTCCTACCGTTTCACCAAATTTGTAATTAGAACTTGCATTTTTAAACTTTCTAAGACCCCACTAACAGTGGATTTATATGTATATATATTATACAGACATATATGTATATACATATTTATATTTAAAAAAGAAAAGACAATTATTCTTTAGAAGATTTGCTCCTATTATGATATAGCATGAATTGTAGTGTATGATAGCAGCAAATATTCTAACAATATTTCATCTTTCTTTTTTTAACAACTGTTAGAAAGAAATTGAAAAAAAAATTATCCATTATTCTAGTAGTGAAACCTACAAAATATTCAAAATGGGATGATGAGCAAGGAAGAAACTTTGCAATGGGAAGGGTTATGTAGATGAGCTTGCCAATTTATGTAGACAAAAAAGGAAAGGCACATAAATGGTACATAATTAAACTTCAGATTACAAACTTCCAAACTTGCAAGTTTGTTGGGTTGCAATTAATGCCATGACTGCACCAGTGCCAAAAGGCTTTTGGGCTTTTGGCCACATATGGTTAAGTCTTTTCAATGCAATAATCTTCCAATCAAATTAAGGTTAAACCAAAGAGATTGAGCAACAAGTGAAATGTGAATATTTCTCACTTGTATCTTCCTAGATAACAGTAAACATCCTAACAATACAATTAAAACTAATAGCATCATTTGACCCATTTAATCAACAGGCACATTTCCCAAAATGAATTTTACCTAGAACTGTGACATGTTATTCTATTGTCACCTTATTAAAAAAAAAACTCAGCTCAGTCTTTCAGTACAACACTATTAAAAGACATTATAAAGTACTCTATCTTGAAACACTTATATGTATTTCCTAAAACCATTACTCTGTCTTTCATTGATATGAAAGAGATTGATACTTATATTTCATGTTATGAAACACAAATAAAAGTGTTCTAAGATAGTGACCATTGAATCCATCTCAACTAGATCTTGCATTAGACCCCTGTTAGGATCCTTGATATTGATATCAGAAAAATGTAATTGATTTCAATTGGCAATATCATTTTACCTAACCCACACAATATGTAAGAGAGTATACAGGGGGAGTTGCAGATAAGTAGGACGTGGTAAATGCATGGGTAAGGGGTTTGGTAATTAGCCTTGCAGTCTAGGCATGGCTAGACAAGCGAAAAAATATCTTGAATAGAAAAGGTGGTTAGAACTATTTATGAAAGGGCGGTGGTACAAGGGAGGTGTCTCAAATGGTAAGGACCTGGGAGTGCAGTTGGATCCCTCAAATACCTAGCAACCATATCTTTCACCATTATGTTTCACTTTCTTGTTTATCTAATATTAGATTTTTGTCAATGAAGCCAAACAAGATCACTTATTAATGGAATTTCAAATTTAGTGGAACAATTAGTCTCATAAATGTCTTAATGCTTCTCTCCTGACATGGATGAAAACAACTTGCCGAAAGGTTGAGCATCTTCCTAGGAAATACCTTAATACCAGTATTGGTTGCTTCACGTGAGGCTTCAAGCAGAGGGTCAAACATCGGGTTGAATGCCACGGTAAAAGCACAATCAACAATATATCCTACAGACAAAAACTCATTATTAATGGCACTTAACAATTACTGAAGTTAACTTATTTAGAAGTATTAAGATGATATACAATCATTTTGGGTATTACCGTCTACATGGGTGCCAAAATCCAACTTCATTACATCATCATACTGAAGCACAGTCTTGTCTCCTGAATTTGGGGTCCAATGAGCTGCAACCCTAGAGAACAAAGAAATTTGTTGGAAGATGATTCCGTGATCTAAAAAAAATAAAGAATAAAAAGAGAGCATACTATTACCAATTCAAAGAGCATCCTGTGGGGAATGCAATGCCTGCTTGCAGGCCATCCTCTGATATTAGCTTCCGAACAGTATTCTCCAATGTTTCACACAAGTCAGTCATCAGCATTCCAGGCTTTAAAATGCTTCTTATATATTTGCGAACCTAGTTAGACATAGAGAAAGCATATGTAATAAGCTAATGTATAACACAAAGTCAAGATCCTATTACCAAGCACAAAATGCAATTTCACCCTGCTCTTCATTCGAATATAGACAAAGTGATGAGACAAACACGGCTAGAAAAATAACATCCTCTTGTGTTGACATGTAATGAAGGCTAGAGGAATAAGATGCAAAGAAAATTAATTTTTTTGACATTCAATTGTAGAAAAAAGAAGGGCAGCCCAGCCCAGTGCACGACACAGCTACCAATCACTGCCCCCAAGGCCCACCTTTTTCATCCGAACTAGAAAGAGAAGAGAAAGAAACTTTTTATTTGTAGTATTGTACTATTGTAGCTAGTATATTGTAATATTTTTACACTTTGTAAAATAAGTTATTTTATTTACATTGAGCCCAAATCTCTCTTGAAAGGTCCTCCTAGATCAAAATCCACACTTAATGTTCTCCCCAAGTTCTCAAGTGTGAAAATAGAGGGGCATGCATAAATGGAAAAAGAATAAACTACCATTTTCCGTTTTCAGCAACTGCTACAAAAGAATCCTGAGAATATTTAAAACATATGAAAATCTAAACAAAACATAAAAACCATTAATTTTCATTCACTTCACATACCCCAATTCAAATCCTCCTCCCTATCAAAAGAAGTTAAACTACACTAACATACAATTTTTGCATAAAAAAGTAGCCATCAAAACTAAGAGTTAATGCTGAAATTCAAAACAAAATTGAAACCTGACGATGAACTTCTGCTGCTCGACGAACCGAATTATAGATTGGTTTCTCAAGGCGCTCCAGCTCTCTCTTCTCCTCTGATGTAGTTCTCCATAGGTTACTGGCATAACAGTAACCATCATATCAGCTAAAACATACGGATATTTGAAAATTCACAATAATGAGGTCAACAAAATGAGGTATCAAGAAAGGACAGAAATAAAAATACCCAGGTCAGTGGCGACAATAAAATGATATGCAAGTAGTAGCTGTTTTTACCCTTGCAAATGTTTCATCAATGGACTTCTCCATTTGCCAGGAAGCCCACAAACATCACTTGTGTAAAAATGAATTTGACAAAAGAGACAATATCATCTGAGCTCTAGTAATATCTTTACGTAAAATGTTTCTTTCTTTCATTTGGCTTCATTCAGATTTGAAATGGGTCCTAGAAGCTTGTACATGGATTCATGGTTGAGCAACTAAGGATAATCCGTTACTGGTTTGTATTTCCCTGATTTTATTTGTCCACTATCCATTAACATGACATAAGCAACTTATGTCTTCTCTAATACTCTTATATTACAGATGTTTACCCATAATAATATGTTAGGAACTTGGGTATGAGTAGTATGGGATGTTTAATGTTGTACTTAAAGGAGAATGGTTCTTCCCCCATAAAAGCTATTTAAGGTGTGGTTCCACAATATCCTTAGGTATTTAGCATAATAAAAATAATCTAATTGTTCCCGAATTGACCAAAGAAGGTGCTTGGGCAACCCTTTTATTAAGTAACTTCTAGGTTTGAGCTAAACGAAACCAGTTCTAAGAATAAAGACAAATAAGCTACGAAACCAAGACCTACGTATTCAAGTCAAAGTAATTAATGACATAATGCAACATGGAAAAGCCACATCCAAAAATGCCATAGCAACACAGCAACCACTAAAAGGAAGATAGCTGATATTGGGGAAAAATAAACCAAAATAATCTAAAAATTTGAAAAGGAAAATAGTGCAAATAATGTTCCCAAAAGTTGTAAAAACTTCTTTATGACAATAAACAAGACTAGGGAGTCAAACAATTGATTTAACCCAAAAAAAATAAAATTAAATCAATAAGAGAAATAAAATAATTAGCAAGCATAACCAAATAGTGCAGGCCAAATCAAAGAAGTTGCATGAATATCAGATTATATGGAATGGAGCTAAGTAGAAACCAGTGTGAAACAGAATCTGGGAAATAAAGCACAAAACCAATAGCAGGAGCTGTTTCTAAAAAAGGGAAAGAAAACACAACACAAGCCTGTTGAAAACAGAGATTGGAGGTGTGTGACCCACAGGCCAAAGCTTCCCTTTGAGTGTAAGTAAGAAACAGAGAGCACTTAGCATCAAAATGGTGAATGTGACCATGTCATGGATGAGGCTGGTTGAGGTGAAAGAGTCGGAAATAGTTCATTATCAGTCATAGCCATGGTGCAAAATATTGACTATTGACGACCTGAAGATTGAAAACCTGAACAGAGACCTTGAAGTTTTGCCTAACAAGATGATGTCAGGTAGGTGCCAGATGTGTATAAGATAGGTTGTGATATATTAGGTAAAACTATTAAATGAGATTTAGATGTTAACAGTTTATGTGCTAAGATGATTTATGACAGAAAACTATCGCATCACCAAATCAATACAGTGAACCCACCTAGTGAGATATGTCCTAGTTGTTTTATGATATATAATGCAGTAATACTAGGGAGCCACCTTTTTGCGGTCAATATCAGTCAAGTTTTTAAAAATTATTGGTTATCTTAAATTCTAGACCTTAAATCATAAACCTTTAACTCTAAATTCTAAATTATAAACCCTAAATCCTCCAATAAATGAGAATTTTTAGAATTAAAAAAGAAAAGTTGGCTAATGTTGGCTAACTAAAAGTTGATTCCCTATAATTTCTCTACATATGAGTATACTAATATATTTTACACTAAATATCTCTTCTATAACATTATAAAACCAGAATGTAATTTACAATTTAAAACTATTAAAATTTAATATCAATAGATTAGTTAAAGCATGTCATGTTATTTAAAATCCATTGTTTATATGTTTGTTTTTCTTAAAATAATAAAATAGAATTATTAAGACATAACAAGATATAAAATTATTCAAACTTAAAGATATTAAAAATTAATATAAAATCAAGTTTCTTGTTCATATGTTAGAAAGTATATACACGGCTTCCATGACAACAGCATGAAAATGTAATTGGCACAATGTCAACAGATTGTGCAAGCTTCCACCATTTCCCTTCTTCAAAACCTGAATTTTTTATTTTTTCCGAAATAGTAAACAAAATTAAACCAGTTAAACTGGTCAAAACTGCCTGGTTTGCAAGGTTTCACAAGTTCATTGATCTAAAACCACTTATTAACATGTTGATTCATATGGTTCACATGGACTATTCTAAGAACAATTCCACTTAAAAACCAACCAACCAAATTTAGTTTTTTAAAATAGTGGTTTTCTTTGGTTATTTCTGATACTGAGCTATGCTAATAAATATGGTTGCGCTGCTTTTGTATTTTAAATCAAGTTGATGAGACATGTAAGATTATTCAGATAAGATGCTTCCTCTGTAATGGCATTTCATTCTTTCTCACTTTTAAAATTAACCCCAAAAATATAACATATAAAAGAAAGGAATCAAAGTCAAAAATAGATAAACCACATGCTCAAATTCAAAAATTTGCCATTAACTTACTCGTCTTTGTACTGCTGAATTTCACCTTCAGGAAAATCTCCAGATGGGAAAAGTTCAAGAACAGGAATTGATGGCGGATCAGACTGCTGAAGGATCTCTTTTTTTTTCCTGTAAAAAGAAAGAAAACAACCATTCTTGAGAAGAAGTTATTAATGATTAGGAGAATATTCACTCATGCCAATTTAAGTCCTCACTTGCTTTTGGATTTCTTCTTTTTTTTCTTCGAAGTTTCTGTCAAAACAAAAACGTATGTTCAATGATCGATACAACTCAATGTATGGAAGGCCAACTAAATGAAAATTGTTGTTTGCATATGCCTAAGTCCTAAATGAAAACGGTGAAAGTGTGAAACACGTTGCATCTAGTGAGACCATAGTAATATTATTTTTAATTATGAATGTTGCTTTGATTATTTAGTTGTTCCTTCATTCACATGATGTTGTTATTTCAGCCTGCCTTAGATATGTTAAAATAATAAATGTTGTGATTCACATACAAGTAAATGTGAGGAAAGGTTGCTGTATCTCCTCTGCAATGTGAAAAATGCTCATGATGAATGATTGAAAGCTTAAAGGTTACTTGATAAGCCATGATTTGTTTTCCTTCCAACCTACTCAATCCAAAACTTTGCACTATGGAGGAAAGTTTAGGGTTCCTCTAGTTGTACTGGATTCAAAGTGTTATTTACTTAAACAACAATTCAACTTTCTAATTGATGTATTAATAATTTATTTAAGATAGCCAGTCCAACTAATTAAGTCCATTAATTAAAAAAACTTAACCATATACTGATTGTTTCAAAGCAATGTTAGGGGATAGCTATAAAGAAAAGCAATAGAGTACCAAGATATCATGATGTGTGTGCCACATGATGCAAGTGGAACTGCAGTGACATAGGTGTATCTTGAGCATCTCTTTTATGTTATGTATGTATATGTTACATTAGGTGCTTTAAGATACAATATTATATTACAAGAACAATCACCATCTGGAAACAGAACTTTCAATTGCAATTTGAAATAGAAAATTCATATCGATAGATTTTACCATTCAAAAGATCTCGCAAGAGTGAATAAGTTAAAATAAATAAATAAATTGAATTTACTGACAGAACGGACAAATAGGAACTTGTATAATGTTTTAACTCGCCAATGCCAATTTCATAAGAAGGATATTGGAAATTGTGCATAACAGATTCAAAGAACAACATCATCATTACCTTTTGTTTCTTCTCCCTCTTTTTGTGATGATGGAGGAAGCTCACCATCCCCTTCTCCACTATTTTCAGGTTCTAGAGCTTCTTTTTCCTCGAGTGTAGTGTTTGGATGAGAAATTACCTCCGCCATAGCTAAGACCTGTATACTTTGACAGACTCATATGGTGTCTTTAAATAAAACTCAAGAATAACAAATCAAATGCAAATCAAACACGATTAGAGATAGAAAGAGAGATGGAGTACCACGATCGTGGACAAAGAGAGCCGCACCGTTAACGGCAAACTAGAGCCGTAGAGGGAGGGTGAGGTGCCCGACAAAGAAGAAGAGCAATTGATAAAGGTTTAGGGTTTATTCTTTGGTTTAATTTTGATATCAAAACAAGTGGGGATGCAAGTACCATCCATCAAACCAGTTTTTATATACAAAAACCGGATTTTACATGCAAAAACCAGCTTTTTATTTTTAAAGTTAATTTAAAATCGATTTAATAATTTTGTAATTGGTTAATAACTGATTTTATCATTTTAAACCGGTTTGGTTATTAACTTAAACTAAATTTCTAGAATGAACATTACTCATATTATCCAGAATAACCATCCGGATACACGGATAATAAACATTTCATGTCATAAAACCACTCATCTCAAAAATTTAAACTAATTTTGGGATCCACCAAAGATCGAATTCTTGACCATTTGGATCTAAAACTCTAATACCATATTATAAACCCATTAATCCCAAAAATATAACCTAACATGATAATGTAACACTAATGGTTATATCTCTAAGCTTAAACTATTGACTCTCTATATTTTTTTTTTTATTAACTTTAACTATATACACCCTATCGGCGCAACTATACATGTTAGATGGATCTCATTGATTATGCATGGCTATCAAGTATCAATTCAAAAGTGAGTGACTTAACTGGATGCATCCCAATTATACTTTCTTGGATTTACTATAGATTCCCGAAGTATTCTTAGGATAGGGATGAGATTAATCTTTGTTGGTTATAAGATGTGGTTTTTTTGTTTACAATGCTTTTTTGTTAGTAGGTGTTATTTTCTTGGAGAATTCTAACAAGGTGAAAGAATATCAAAGTATCTAAAAGATAAGGATCTTTATGTAATTTTTTTTTATTTAGGGTTTATTTGATATTAAATTAATTTAAAATTAAAGTATATTTTTTTACTCATTTGTATATGTGACACAATCACATTTCACTCTTTTAATTGCCAAAATGACCATTCTATTCTCCACACAAATAAATTTTTATTATATCTAATTTATTATCCAATTTTTTTATTTTTTTGACAAATTCAATTGTAAATTAAAATTCATTACATGTGAATTATAATTAAAATAGCCCCTTTCATGTATTAATGACACACAATTTTATAATTTAAATAGTACCTTTCATATAATAATGAGTTAATGACACATAATTTATATTTAAACACTTGTTGAAAAATTCATATTGACATTTTATAAATTGAATAATCTATTATACTAGTTTTTATTCTTATTTATCCTATTTATATTTAAAATTAATTTTATTCTTTTTAGTTAGACCCAAATCAAGTATATTTATTGGACTTTTATATTGAAAATTATAAAATATCATTTTATTTTATTTTAAATGACTAAAAGATTCTACTAGATTGAATGATGCTTGATTATGTTAGACATTATAATCTTAATTTGATTATTTTTATTTTTTAGTGTCTTTTTTTATGTGCGTTTATTTTAATCTGATTATCGTTCATTAAAAATTTCATTACAAAAATAATAAAAAAAACTTTTTAAAATAATTAAAAGAATATTTTAGTACTCTAAATATGAACTAAGAGTTTTTTTATTTTTAAATCATATTCAAATTTTTTATTTTTACGGCTCTTATATATTAACTTCACGTGAAGTCGACTTCACCTGAATTTTCACCAAATATGAATTGTCCTAAGAAGCATGTATCTCCTGGCCCGTCTATTCTTGCATCGGCACTCAAATTCTTCTTGTTGATTCTTCTTCTGTCAATACCAATAGCATTCGTCATTCAAAACTCTTCAGTTACGAATGCTGATGCAGACAGGAACTTTGAACCTCATCACTTTGAGAAGCAGATGAATCAATTATCAGCATTAGATAACAGTAGCAGAATACATGCTTCTCTTCCAAAGGCATTGGTCAAATTGAAGTCATCTATCATCTCAATTCTTTAGAGCCACTTTCTTGGGTTGTGGTCGTCGGAAGTCACAGTTGATTCATATAAGGTTCCTGAAAGGGAGGCTACCAAAAGGTAGCATTCAGATTAGCAACTTGGTTTAATAAGTATAATTCATTCTTTTGCGTGTAAAAGAATAATTTTTCAAGAGAAATAAAAACGATTGACTGATATGATATAAAGCTATGTAGATAGTATTTCAATTATTAGATTCAAGATTGTGGCAAAGTATTTCAATAACTAATTTTAAAGGTAAAACTATATATATATATATATATATATATATATATTTGTATTTGGATTTTTAGTTATAAAAATACTTATTTTAAAGTTATAGCGTTTGGATAAATAACTCAAAAAATATATGTTTTTTTCACAAAAAAATGGATATTAAAACAACGTTGATAACAAATACTTTTCAATATTAAAAGTTGATTTTCTATAACCTAATCACTAAGATTACAATTGTTTAGGAAATTAATTCTTTATTTGTTCTCTTATTAGTTCCATTTTTTAGGTAGAAACGGGTTCTTCTACTTCATCTTCACTCATAGCAATGTTCTTGTATATGGTAAATAGTAATAAAATTTTAATTCACAATAATCTTGATGACAATGTCAAAGAAATTATTGTGTAGTTAGTGTTTGCTGTTTTATTTTATTGTGTATGATATGGTAGATAAAAATAAAAAATAAATGTAAAATGTGTGTCAATGTATATTTTATTTCTGTTTTTTATTTTTTTTACTTTTATTAGAATTCCCTCGTCTTTTATTGGAGTAAAAAACTTGCTATAACTAATTATAAAAATAATAGCAGCTATATAAAAATAAAATCACATGAGAAAAAAATAAAATTAAAACTGAGATTTTATACCACACACCATGTTAATAGGTGGTTCAGATAGAACATTATTTTAAAATAGTGGTGGAGAGTCAATATTTTCAGCATATAAATCATTACATGAAAGGGGATCAGTATTTCAGTATTTTTGTACAGAACCTAGAATGAAAGTAGATTTTTTTTTGTTTTGAAGTCATTTTTTTCTACGAAAATGATAGAATGACTTATCAAAAAGGAAAAGTCATATATTTCTACTTCTTAAAAAAGTTATGAATTAACTATTCTGGAAGTTAAGAATTCTTTTTAAAATAGTGTCAAACACGCATGACTTTTCATAATTCAAAAATCAGAAAAAGTAGCTTCTACTACTTCCCAAACAAGTTCATAGAGTATTGTCTACGAAAAATAAAATAAGATAAGAAGATAATATAAAGATAAGATACATAAGATAAAAAATTAAAATTAAAATTGAATTTATTTATTCTGTTAGGCTAAATTTGTGAACTAAGAGACTTTATTATTGTGATTGACTAAAATAGAAGAATAGTTTAATAGAAAGAGCCAAACAGGAAGTTATCTACGCATATTTTACAGAATTTAAATAATTTCTATTTGTTACTTTTGTAGTCAGCACATTTGCAAAAGTCGTATCCTTTTAACAAATTTACTTGGAATAAAAAAAGTAAACAAAATATTCAGCACTAACTCGAATTATGGTTTTAATAAGTTCGAAAGGACATCAACTAAGATCTTAATGTACAAACTTCAGCTGACTATCCGACATCTATTATAAGAGGCAAAAGAGCAACATTAACATATTCTTCTAGCTTCTAGAATCACCAACAATAAGTAGCACCTTTTGCTTAAGCTTCTCTATTATCTGTAGGTAAAAAAATAGTAATAATAATAATAATATAAAATGTCACTATAAGAAGTTGCATGATAAGTACAAAGTTTTGATAGGTAGAGTTAGATGATGCATACCAAGCTAGAGTTGTTTGCCCATCTTTTGATTTCACTGGCAGAATTTCTGAGGTGGGAACATTGTGGAGAATCAAAACTCAGATAATAGGTTGAATTTTCAGTAGCTTCAGCAACCAAGATATGATTTTTGTCATCCCTTTCTTTTTTAATAAGATTACAGAAACCAACCTGCATATAAAGAAGATATTGAACTCATCCGATTTCTGAAATAAGTCAAATAACACATTACAGCCTAGACAGTACATAATAATATATTAATTATTTAATTCAATTGTCTTTTTATCTTTTTTTGTATAATAATATATTATAACATGTTGATTCAATTGTTTCACTCCTCATTCTGAAAGAAAAGAAACACAAGAAAGGTGCAGAGATGAATATGTAAATATAAAATGATAATAAAATAAGGAAAAGTCTAGGGGCCAGCAGTTTTATTGATTTTTGGCCAGCATGTAACCAGCAGAGAAAGGTGAGCCATTGGATGAAATCTCACACCAATCTCACACCATCAAATCATTATTGATGGCTAGTTGATGGCTAACAATCACAAAAATTGCTGGCCCCTAGCATTGCTCATAAAATAATTGTAATAACTAATACTATAAATACTATTTTATCAAAATAAAAATAACAGCAAATTCTAAAATTCGCACTTCCAAAAAATATTATCCAACTTCGCTCGACCGGCCGGTTGAACCGTAAACTCGATAACCGTAAAGATAAAGAAAAAAATAAAGATATTAGTAGTTAAAAATAGTAGTAAACATAAACAAATAGATAGATAGATATAAATTTCTTCCATCCATTGAACTTACCGTGGATCCAGCAAGGTTGTAATTGATAGGTGGATATGAATCAAAATCAGTTGAGGGAGAGCAAAAGCAAATGGCAAGTAAAGAGTTGGAGCAGTTGTCTGTTCGAAAACCATTCCCGGCGGATGCATCAGTCACAAAAACCCATTGTTTTTTCTGATGATTTGACACATACGTGTTTCCCACATGCACAACATATGCAGCGATATCGAACTCACTGTACAGGGAGTTAGGGCTAATGTCAGATATTTTCTTGCTATTCCAGAAAAATATATATTAAGAAAAAGGAACATACCTTGAAAGTGAGATGCAACTAAAACTTAACAATGAGGCTGATATTCGAGAAATGAAAAATGGCCTGCAAAGGACGACAGTAATAAGCTGGAGTTAGAATCCGAGAACCAGTAGGAATTCTAGTTTTGACTGTAACGTCTAATGTACGTACTTAAACTGTTGCTTTGTGTTAGAAGATAGAGGCAACCACTTGGTGGAAGATCCTCTAGTCTGCAAGCGAAGGATATCTAAATCAGATCCTGAAATTGGTGTAAGTCCTGAAATTGCATATGATTCTCCCTCAACCAGTTCTTGACACTGCGAGACATTGGTAATAAAATAGCAATTTATTGAAGAATGAAGCTAGCACGACAAAAACATATGAAGCACTAACACTTCGATCGTGTCTGCGTTGGATACATTTCGAATACTACACTCATTAATATTCGTCAGATAGATGAGTCTTCTGTATCCAACTATATCTTAATAAAAGATAAAAAATTCTTACGTAGACATAAACACACCTAAATACCATCACATGTCAATCCAGCCTTATTCTTAATATATATTCTTAAAGGAAAAATATAAGGAACCAAAAGCTTATCAGCCAAAAATTAAACAAAACTATATTAATTTATATTAATAATTAATTAATTTTAAATTTTTTAAATTCAAAATTTAAAAAATTTTAAATTGATTAAGTAAACCTAATTAAAACCTATAAAAACCTTCCTTTTTTTTATAAAAAATTATTTTATATTTTAATATCAATCAAATATTAAATATTATTATAATTTATCTAAAAAATATCTGATATTTTATATATATGTCATGTTCCAATATTCTTATAAGAGTTATAAGAACTTAAAATTCGTGTGTTCACGTGTGGTGCGTCGTATCCACTATCGTATCGTGCATCATATATAACGATTATAATCTTTTCAATTACTTTAATAGCCTCACCTGCTTCTCTGTAGGATTCCAGATTGTTACTATGCCTTCTATACGCTTGTGTTGGCGAACTTTATAAGTTAATCCAACCACCCGTATCCGCATCAATGGTGTGACATCTCTGTGACTCAGGCCAGCATCTTTCAGAGCTTTATCAGTTGATTTTTCCTGCTCCGACTGTGTGATTGCCTGAAGATGTACGTGGGATCATAAATATCTGTCTGAAATGTCGAATTCCATTGAGTTACGAATATAACCTCACATTTAATTTGGCCTTATAAGCAGAGAAACATTTAAGCTGCTCTGGACTCATATCTGCCATTAGGAATTCAGGTTCTTCAGCAGTCTCCAGCATGTTATGAATCCTGGCCCCTTCTGAATCACCGTCATCATAAGTATGCAGACCGCTTCTTTCCTTTTGATACTCTGAGATGATGCTTTCCACAACAGCAGAACGTCTGAGTCACATCACCCAATAGAAATAAATAGGTTGCACAAATAACAGCCACTAAGGCATAGTAAGTAGCTTATCAGCTTTTCTAGACTTTGCTATATGATGCCAAGTAATTTGTTTTATTTGTTGTAAATTAGACAATATTAGATATTTTGTGTGGGAAATAGTATCAGCTAGACAAAATGTATGGTGTGTTTGCACAGAATTGGAACTCTTAGTGCAGTGCTAAGAGCCCAAGATACAAATTGGGGAAAAAATGTCTAGTTACTGTTACAAAATGACAAGACAAACGGAAAATGATCACAACTCAACCTTACAACTGTTCCCTCCTTTTCCAGCAGCAGCTTTAATGACTCAACTACTGCTTAATGGCATCTATAGCCGTCCAATTATATTTCAGATTTACCATTTATAAAATCAGTGTAAAATTAACAGCTTAGTACTAGAATTAGTTAACATCTTTTATCCTATTCTGAACTCATTCTTATATCAGGCACACTTGAGAAGAGGGGTGTGCAACACACTCCTTTTTTGTATCCAATTTTTGCAGGTTAACTTAATCTAGTTCAGTGTTTTATGTTCTACCCCTTGTTCTTCCTGGTGATCAATCTCACCTTCCGAGACATGACACTCTTGCATCAAAGCTATATTGTTCCTAGTCTTACAATTATCCTTATGGCATGAACACTAAATTGTAGGAGACTATTGACTACCTAATGAAACAAATAAGAAAAGAGATTAAATTTAGAATTTAGAAAATTTGCATAGAGACAAAAAGGGAAACAAAAGATTCAAGGAAATAACTAAAATAAGCAGAAAAGGGTGGGGGGGATAACAAAAGACGTCGATAAATAGTTTAAGGATACACCTCTGGTTGTACACCTCCATCACTTTATTCTCCATCCTCTCTGACCTAACAACAGACTGCCCATTGCTCAACCTAATGACAAAAAAAGTTACTTATTCTTTCCTTGATTGTGTCACTAGAATAATTCTGAAATGCTCTTTACCTATTTCAAATTATCTATATGATGTATTCAATTAAAAGTTACCTTTCCTTATAAACAATAGGATATATGCGGGTGATTCCTGCCAAAGTTTGAGGGATTAAACCGCCATTGCTTTTTATACATCTGAAAGCCAAAGGTGGACCAGCCGCCTTACCTGTGAATTAGCTCAAGTAAACAAGCTCAGAGAACAAGAGATTATTTTCTCCTGAAATAAAAAAGAATGAATCCAAATGATGAGAAGTGCTTACAAAATCCTAATCGTTCAGCCCAATGAACTCTACATGTTCCATTAATGTTCAACAATAAACTAACTGCTGATGATGAAACCTGAAATTAGAACAGAAATTGACAAGACCATTTAACAAGGAATAACAATATATATTATACAAATGTATATATGTTTGCTTATTGGAAAACCAAGGTACTAGAGTTCCACTATATTGGAAAATCAATGTGTAATAATATACAGTTATTATATGAATTATTCAATCACAATCGTAAACCAAGGAAAACCTCAAGCGGCGAAGCTGGCCCATCCCAGCCACATAATCTTGCTCCCCAGATCTGCATAAACATAATGAATGTAAATACTATTACCTATGTTTTGGTCATATATGGTAAACGAAAAAACCAACAAACACCATGTTACCCGAAGTTTCTGTCCCACAAACAATCTCCTAGCAGCAAGTTGCCTTGACAATGGAACATCTAAAACGGCATTCACAGAATACCTGCAAGGTAAAATCGTTCTAAAAGAAACGGAACCTTATATTTTGCCATTAGAAGCTTACAAGTCAAAATTCTTACCATCCATCAGTCAGTTCAACTTTTACTACTTCACTGCTCTGGTCCATAGTTTGTTTCTCAACAAAATTCCCACTTTCTGTAAAGTGATCAGAGTGAATGCTAGAAATGCACAAAATCATCATTGAAGATGGCGGTGCATCCCCTTCAAGGATTCTCTTGATTGTAGATCGGTGTGCATGATTGACTTCTCTTTCATATCTATGCACCATATGTCAACATTACTTATTAGTTTTAGAGCCAAAATATGTCATCTGCTTTTCGTACAGCAGTTACATACTTACATACCTGTACTTAAGTTCCTCAAGCACATTTGATACTGTCAAAAATTTTACAGGTCTTGCAGAACAGCATCTCTCGTAGCATGCAAGTTTCCATACAATCCACTTGTAATGATTCTTCACCCAACTACATATATGAGCAATTTGAGTGTAAAACTACAAGAATCAAGGCAACACAAAAGAACATTGTTTATGGGTCATACATATGGGAAACAATAAAGAGAATTGAAAGTAGCAATCTTTGATAGAATATTAAATTCAAGATGGAGGTGCATTAAAGACAATAACCCAAATTTCCATGTTATTCAGATAAAAATTGAACATATAAGGTGGATTTTAGTTTCTGACATGCTTTAGCTGCCCAATTGATTATTGATCTAACCTTGAATAGACTCAAACCAAAGAACCAAGTTACTCCTAACAGTTTCCACTAATAAAAGCAAAAGTTCAGGACAACAGCAACTTACTCATTAGAAGCAAAATGCGTGGAAGTCCCATGCTGAGCCAATAGATGGACAAAATCCTCTGCTCCCATACTATTTTGAGTAGATCCATCATGGAACATGTACTTTTCGGCATTGAATGATGTCACCTGCCTAACCTGGTTATGAAAATGCTAAAACCAATACAAAAATCATTTTCTAATTTTGTTGCACAAAGAGTTGTTAGTATAAGCATAATGAGGGGTCCTAACTAACAGAAGATAATAATCAGCATTGATATAATGTAGCATTGATCTAATGCAGTACATTCATTACCTTCTGCCTGAATGTAGGCACTCCAAAGAATTCCTTGAGCTGCATCCTTTGATGCCGAAATGGGTATCGGGCAGAAACCCTTCTGTTACATCCAGAAACTTCAGAAGATAATTCAGACAATTTTGGAACAGAAACTCCAACATCCTGATCATAAGGAACAGAAATTTTGGAAATACGAGGCCGTTTGAAGGGAGAAACAGCTACTCGTGATCCTAGTCTCCTTTTATCACTAGCAGCAGGCTGTCTGCTTGTATTCAGTATGTTATTGTTACAGGAAATAACAGCTAGTGGCTTTCTTGATGACATTCCAAGTGGATTTACTTTTGAAGATAAGCCATTTGGCAAAGAATGACTGTTAGTTGGTTCTTGTTCACAGTTGCTAAGTTTTGTGCTATATTCACTTTCGTTCACAACAGCATCAAATTTCATGATTAAGTTATTTCCAGTACCTTCACGAAGAAACTTGGTGGAATATTCTTTTTTCACAGAAGAACACGAGGGATACGCAAAACTTTGTGCCGTATAATTTCCCTGTGATGTTATTCGATGGACCGATGGAGTATTGCAATCACTTGTAAGACAAGATGAAGGCGTGTTACCTTGTGCCTCATTTGGAAATGATAAAATTAAGTCACCAGCATCTCCTCCACTAATGAAATCTCCCAGGTCTGGATTACCAAGAAGGCTCCTTGCACGTTGTAGCGCACCAGAAGATACAGATACAGATCTTCCCCCTGCAGTGTGGAATTTGATTGGAGCTTCTTTAACCAGAGGAGTATAGCAATCTGGTTGAACTACTTTTAATTTAAAATCATTCTTCGATGCATGACTACTATCAACTGAAGGGCTTTGAGACAATGCACGATCCATTGTCTTAGAACTGTTAACAACTTCATGTTGCTGTAAACGAGATGAGTGTTGCATCTCACGTGCTTCATCAATGACATGTGATTTTCTTGTATAGTCGGGGCTTTGGAAGTTACCACCAACGGTGTGTTGTTCCAATCCCAGTAATGACTTTGCTCTATCCATACCACTAGAAGATATATTAACTCCTTTTCCGGAACCTGTTGTGAACAGAGAATTTGAGAAGCTGCAACTATCATCTGTTTCATTCTCCTCCCCTGCAGTTTATTAATCCAGTTCACAAGAAATTATTCAAAAGAAAATAAAGGCACTTCATTCAATTCAAACTACATATTGATGAGAAAATTGCGTGGAATGCAAGTACTCCTTTATAACTATTCTCTTTCTCAGCATTCCTATAATTTGGTGATTGAATTAACCGGATGAAATAGGAAATTTTGTTATTTCCTTTTCCTCTTTTTCTTTTTCAGTTACATAGAGAGGCACATACACCTGAGATAGACGAGCTAACGAAGATTAAACCTTCAACACCAACACCAACACCATCGTCACCATCCAAGTCTTAAAATGCAACGACTAGTGTGAATTGAGCTACACATTCAGTGCCCCTCAAGAAACAGAAAACCAACGAAACAATGACTCCATTATTTGCAGAATGAGATTCATTTTATCTCGCCAGATTAAGTTATTTCTATTAAAAAATTCAATCATAATTCTAACTAAGAAATCATCGTAGAAAATACCTAAGTAACTAATACGTACACCATCCCCCAGAGTGAGGGACTGAGGGTTATTGAATAACTAATTTCTAATTTCGCTATCTTATAATACCAGGAATAATTAAATTAAAAGCAGGGAAGCGAACAGAAGGAAATACCTTGTGGAACGACGCCGTTAGCATCAGCATCGTTGCCGAGGAGAGATAAAGCTTTTGCGATGGAAGATTGACCTACTCGAACGGGCGTTCCCATAGCAGTGCGAAACATTGCAGCCTCTTCACTGCGATTTGAGCAGCCTGGAACAGATTACCGCACATTAGCAATATCACAATATTCACTATCTTTTACTTTATGTAATTATTTATTTGCTAAAGGCAATAAGCGAAGTGTTTTGAAGAAGCTTAGAACTTATGTACCTTGGAGAGGAAAATCGGGGATTGAAGGTGAAGCATTGGAAGAATCATTTCTGGCATCGGAGAATCGCTGCGGTGTCGACATTGATGGGTCTTTGTTTTTGAAATTTGATTTCCAAGCTAAAAAGAAATGAGGGATTAATTACTGCAACTTGTAAACATGGCGGGAAAGGAGGGAAATAAAAATTGTAGCGCGCTGCATCGTCTGACCTCTAGAATTAAATATTTTCAACTTTCTCACGCCAAAGCATACGCAGTTCTATTCTGAAAACCGGTTCGAACCGTCTGGTCGAACCGCAGACCGAAGGGAAAAACGAATCGACCAGATATCAAAACCGAAAAATTCAAAAACTGTTCTTAAATCGTCAAATCGGTCGAGAATCGGTCGGTCGAACCAAACCGTGATCCAAGCGATTTTTTGAATTAAGCTTAGACGATTTTGTAGCGCAGTAGGGCACGGGAGGTAACCCTTACCAGCAGGGGTGTTCAAATCCAAATCGATTCAAATTAAACCGTTCATCCAATCCAGTCCAAATCGAAAACCGATTAAAACCGCACTAATTTGAATTTGATTAGATTCTATTTTTTGTAAACCACTAGATTGGATCGGATTTCGGATTTACTTTTCATAACCGATCCAATCCAATCCAAACCGCACAATATACTCTAATATTATTATTTTATTATTATATTTACAATCATACTTATAATATGTTCAATTTGTTATATATTTTTATACTATTCATGTATTATTATTATTATTTAATAAATATTTTATGTTCAAAATGTGATTTATTTATTTATTTTAACTAACCTATAATTTTATTTTTATTGTTATGTTATCGTTGGTTTTTAAGATATTGTTGAGACTTGTTATATAATTGTTGGTTACTTAAAATTTGATGTTGAGATTTATTATATATATTTAATTTTTTTAATTTATAAAACTATAAATTCAATCCAATCCAAATCGCTTGAAATTGGAATGGATCAGATCGAATTTTTTTAAAAAAACCATTCAATTCAAACCACACCGTAGGTAAAATTAGTGTTCGAATAACTTTTTAATTCAAAATCGATCTAAACCGCACGCCAGCACCCTACTTACCAGCCCCAGCCCCAGCCCCAGCCCCAGCCCTAAGCCCCTGCTCCTCCGTCACTTCCGTCCAGCCACCGCTTGCTACCTCGCCGACGCAATTGCGAACTTGGAAGCCACCGTCGCGGCATCGCATCTTCCTTCTCATCCGTTGCGTAGCAACCGTCGCAACTTCCTTCCCTTCCATCGCGCAGCCTCCGTCGCAACGTCGAAGCCTCCGTCGCGCAGTCGTCCCGCCGGCGCCAGCTCTGTTCCACCTTCAGCCTTCGATCGTGCACCACTGCTCCCTGTCCCCCTCTTGCGCCAGCTCTGCCCTGTTCTGCGCTCCCTCAGTCCCTGGTATTCAATTTTTTTTTTTGTAACTATAATTGAATAATTTTTCATTAATTTTGTGAACTGTGAACTATTAATTTTTGTTGTTGTTAATCTTGTGAACTGTGAACTATTAATTTTTCTTGATGTTAGTTAATCTGTGAACTGTGATTTTTTCTTTTAGGATTATGGATAATTTTGATTAATTGCTGTTAGTTAATCTGTGAACCTTGCTGTTGTTACTGGGTTGAATAGTTGTTGAATAATGTTAACCTTGCTCCTTCTTCCTCATACTCTGCTCATTGCTCACTGCTCAGAGTCTCATACCAAAAGTAATGGTTGTTTCCTTACTTTTTCTATTGTTCATTTATTGTTCAGATTCAGAGACGTCCCTTCCCTCCTTTGCTTGGTTAGATCAGTATGATTTAGTTTATTTATTGAAGATCTTGCTTAGTTTTTTTGGTGCAGAATCACTTAGTTGGGCATTTGGTTAAATTGGGATAATTGTGCAGAACCATATATTGAAGGGATGACTGGATGGAGGTTGCAGTTCTTATTTTAGCTGGTTGTTTTAATTATTAGGTTGCAGTTCCCGTTCTTGTTTCGATTGGATTAACTTGTTTTTGTTAACTTGTTTTGTTATGTTGATCTTACTAACTTGTTAATTTAATAAATTGTGATTGTTAGGATGTTGTGCTGTTCTTGACATTTTGATAATTTGTTAATTTGGTAAATTGTTTTTGTTGTGGATTGTTGCTCTTAATCTTGATCTTATTATTGTTGTTTGTCATTGGTGGTTGTTAACTAAATTTTGATATTGGCTAGATGAGAGTATCAATTAATTTAATTCATTCTTCTTGACTTCTTGTCATTGGGTTGCAGTTTGATCTCAGATTACGTATTTGGGAATTTTGATGATTGATGGCAAATTTTGATGTTGGTATTTTATGTTTGGTTATTTGTTTTGTTATTTGACTTTAGAGTTTATATTTGAATGATATTATAACATTGTGGTTGATCTAATACTTTCAATTTGAATGATATTTTAAAATTTATATTAGATTATAATTATGTTTTAATGTGTTTATTTATATTTTATTTATTATTTTATTATAAAATAGTTATTTCGATTGAACCAATGAACCAGTAAACCAGTAACTAGAACGGTTCGATGACCAGTTCGGTATTCAGAACTTTGGTTTTTACGGAAAAGTTTGACGTAGTTCTCGTGGCGCTGACTTGGTACGGAGCACACGTGGCATGTCACTTTTCAAAACAGGACATATTAGTCTTCTTAGACCAAAACATGTAATTTTTCAAAATAGGACATATTAGTCCTCCCATACCAAAACGACGCCATTTCACCCAGACTCCGAATCTTTCAAATTTTTTAGCCTTAATCCTTCGAATTCACATAAACAATGGAGTGTGTGAAGAGGGTCACTGTCCTCAGCCACCTCCAACTCCTTCCTCAGCCTCTAACAATCTCCCCGCCACCTTCACATCCCTCAACAGCCTCCTCTCCCTCTCCAACACTGCTCTCCAAGTTACTCCTCCCTCTCCCAACCTAACAACCAACCTCATCCCATGCCCCTTTAACCCCAACCACCTCCTGCCCCCTGACTCCCTCTTCCACCACCACCTACGCTGCCCCTCCTCTCCTTGCCCCATCCCCCTCCCTTTCCACTCCCTTGCTTACCCTAACACACTCTACTCCCCTCCCAACCGCACCCTCTCACTCCAACCGTTCTTACACTTCACCTCCAACTTTTTTTACCGCCATTGCCCCAGTGTTGTTTCCTTCTCCAACGCCAATTCTCTCACCACAGAAACCCTCACCCTTCCATCCCCCCTCTCTCTCAGTTGCACCGATTCGATAAACAACAATTTCGATTACCGGAGTTTGCGTTTTCGCCTCCTTCCTTCTGAATACTGCGCAATTATGCGCGAACTAGAATCGTGGAACGATTTTCCCCCTAAGCACTCAGACTCTATTCTTCGCGCCATTTTAGGTTTAGGGTTTGCGAAGGAGTGTGACCTGGCGCCGTGGATAATAGCGAACTCACCTCGATACGGCGTCGTAATAGACTCGCCTATGCAGAAACACATATTCTTGCTGTGTTGTCTGTGCCTCAAAGCGATTCTGAGAGAAGCTCTTGCTTCTTACATGGAGAAGCGAAACTCCGAGTGCTCCGTTTTAAACGAGGCACTGACGTGGCTGCAATCTCAAGTTTCAATCTTGTACGGTGCGATTAATGGAAAGTACTTCATTCTTAATTTCCTGAAGCATTGTGTTTTAGTTGGCGCTACCTTGCATTTGCTGTTTCCTTTAGGGGTGGCTTCGATGATTCGAAATCTGATAATAGAAACGAGGAAGAGATCAATTGTGTAGTCAAAACAAAGATTTTCGAGTCTCAGATTTCGGCAGCTGTTGCAGCATTGCATGAGCGGTCTTTGCTTGAAGGCGAAATTAGGAGAATATGGTTCTCTCATCAGCCAAGTAAACAGCAGCTGTATGTTGAAAATGTTATCTTACTCTCTTTTAGATGAATTCTGCAATTTTGTGCCGAGTCTTTAGTAGTGTTGGCAATTTCTTTTATTTTGTCCCCTTTGAGCATTTTCAATCATACTGTTTTGTGGATATCATTATCATAAGCTACTCCTTAATATGTAGATTTTCCCCCCCATAGGTTTGCTGAGCACTGTTATCTGTCTGAGAGAGCAAGTGAGGAGCGGGGAAAGCGTGTTGATTATAGGCCTGTAATTGATCATGATGTTCTTCATCGGCAGAAGTTGGCAAAACAGGTACTTTAAGGATGGTTTATATCACCGAGGAGCATCATTCCCAATCTTGTATTTGCATTTTTGTTTCTAGCTGGATGAGTCTCCACTTTTTACTCCTCTATCATTGTTTATAATGCAGAAATACTTGATTTGATGATGGATGATGAGTTAGGGAAATTAGTTGTTTATGTTACCTTGGATATAAAACCAGTATGGGATCAACGGACTTATGAAATACATGTCCTAAGTAATGGAAATAACATTAACATTTATGTCTGATACATATTTTCTATTAATAATAGGATGCATCTAGACAAAAGACAAGAGAGGAATTGCTAGCTGAAGAAAGGGATTACAAACGTCGGAGAATGTCTTACCGTGGGAAGAAGATACAGTCATCAGCTATACAGGTAGAAGTGCAGTATTGGTAGGAGGTTTTTGGTTGATATGTGTTTTTGCACTATTTAGTCAACATTCTTTGCAGAGAATTTTTATTTATTTTTTAAATGACTTCTTATCTCTTATTTAATGTATATTCCCAATACGAAACTCCTCATTAAAGGTGGCAAGGGACTTGATAGAGGAATACATGGAGGAAATCAAGCAGGTTGGAGGGGTTGAGAATCCTGTGAAAGTTTCTGAAGAAAATGAGATGTTTCAATCTAAACCTCCCTCTGGTGATGTCATTCCTGTGGAAGTTAATAATTCATGGAAAACTGCTTATGACTCACATGCAGTGATAATCACTAACTCAAGTTACATTGAGCAAAGATCATACACTAAGTGCTCTGAAAAAACAAAACCTGAGGAGGATATGCCTTCTAGACATAATGAGCAACATAGAAGACAACATTACATGAGCCATGATTATGTAGGAGAGAAACAGAATGCTGGTAAAGTGAAATATGATAAAGATAATGATTCTGCAAAACCTGATAGACACAGAAGTCATAGCCAATCATATGAGCATAGCCATCATCATCAGAAGCAAGATTACTCAAAAAGAAAGAAGTATGATTACTCATCAAGAGCTAGGGATAGGTGGCAAAAGGACTCAGACAGGAATAACGTTTCAGACTCTTCCATGAAGGATGCATTTTCAGATCGATACATGCCTTCAGAATCTTGATAATTGTGAGGATGACATCTCTTCTGTTGCCAAATATACCAAGCCTGAAAGATTGTCATAAGGAACTTTGTTCAGAATGTCTTGGCTAGCTAGAATTGTTAAGTTTTTTCTCCCGTTGGTAAGTTATGCTAGTTATGTTTCTGATTTAAATATTGAATTTAAAGTTTGGATGTTTACTCTTACTTTTAACGTGGTTTATTTGCATAACCTTGCAGTATTAACTTATCAAGCTTCAGCAATTTTACCAATGTATCCTTCTTTGTATCCTTAACTGTGAAAGTACATCTCTAAGAAATCTTTCTTTGTTGTGTAGTCTTTCTGTTCTTTATCATTAATCTCAAGGTAAAAGCAAACAAAATGCCAATTAAGTCAACAGCAATTAAATCTATTACGTAACTAAATTTTCTAATTCACTACGTGATTGTTTACTCATATTTTTTATTGTAATCAATTATGTTATGCATGTGCTAGGATAAAATTGTAATGGGGGATATTGGATAATATTCCTTGTTTTTGCTATTAAACTATTTGACTATTGAAAGAGCAATATGGTATTTAGTTATTAATGTGAAGCAGCTCTACTGACACCTTAACACTTAACAGTCTTATGTTTTTTGATGTCTCAATAAGCACTGATTGGATGTGAATTATTGTTTTTTCGTCTTTTCATTTTTTCAAATCAATAATAGTTTGCCTCCTGTTTACTGCCAGTCTCTTCTAAACCATAGCTTAGAACAGTCCGGTGGAAAGGTTATCATTTAAAACCATGTATTTATTAGAAGAAAATTTATTAAGTGTTTCAGCATTATGTGATGTCTATATGTCTTTTTACTTGGCTAGCTACTCTTTTGCTCTGATTTCAAACCTGCTAGAACCAACAGAATGTGTCAGTATTCTTGCAGTTTTTCCCCCTCCATTTTCTTGCAACACAGATAAAGGATTGGTTTGTTTAGATTTTATGATTTCTTATTTTTTTTAAGTTACAGCTACATATATGCAACTCCATCTTACTCTGGATTTCCTTTTTTTCTCCCCGTTGCTGCTTTGAACATGTTGCTTATATTACCTGTTTATGTTCTGAGTACTTTTTATTTCTTATTAAGTCTGACATAACCACTTATTCTGACCTGATGATGTATTGCTTCTCCGATTCCAGAGTGTTTTGCCTCTGATATCCTGCCTTTATAGTTACTCAATATCCTATTTGGCATCTTGCTTCGTCAATTACATTTAATTCTGATATGGTTCCTAGATATACTTCTATTCCTCCTCCATACACTGCCTTGTCAATTCTTTCTTATTGTGTCCACTAAGTTCTGTAATATATGATATATTTTAATAGAAAAAAATTTCCTGGCAAGTTGAGGTTGCTTATATCCTTGTTAGTTGGTGCTTTTAACTTGAGGTGTGCCCTGTATATTCTTTCTTTATGTCTTCTGTTCGATCTGATGAAGGAGGTTTGCAAAATTGTTACGACGAGAAGATATGTCACGTTGTGAAAATGTGAACAGGTGCTCCAATGTACTATAAATAGATCTTTTATGCTTGCTTTTGGGTATTGTTCATGAGCAATTTTTTTTTTTTTTGAACACTTTGAAATTGGGGGCTTCTATATTGTCGCTTCATGGATAAATTGTACTAAATAGTTTGTGTAACCAGATGTAGAGTTAGGTTCATGGTTTTGAATAATATTCTAAAGTGTTTTTTAATGCTTGAGAATAATTGCTGGACGAACATCTTGGCTCCAATATTCTGGTTACTTTTGTGTTTTCCGCATTCCCTATCCTGAGATAATTGTAATAGTTATGCTAATAAAAATTCTGTTTTGTTATTACAGGTTTTCTGAGTCTATTGAGGTCCAGATGCTGCAATAGATGAACTCTGTTCAACCTTTAAAATTAGTTTTACTAATTTATACATTTACATAATCTTTACATTGGTCTAAAGATGTTTGGCGTTTCGATGGCCCAAAAATATTTTAAATTTTTTATTAAAAAACTGTGAAAATACCTAACATACCCTCTAGTTTAGCCGTAGTTTTGCCACAAATTATTAATGGTTTAGACTTTAGCTTTAGCGTTTGCAAAGTGCCTTCATCGGTGACCTTTTTTGTACAATTACATTGATAAATTAAATTAAGGCGGAAAAAACTAACTATTTTCATGTGAAAAAGAATCCGATCTCGTTAAATAATAATGCTAGGTGCCATTTGCGTTAGTCCTTGGGAATTTTTGTCTAATACAATTGAATTTTTTTTATTTGCAAAAAAACCGTTAACTTATTATTGCAATGGAAAAAGTTTGAAAATTAAAATAATTTAGTGATAATTAGTCAAAAAATTTTTAATTTGATTTTATTTATATAAATTTTTTATATTTTTATTTTTTATCTTATTTTCTTATCATTTAACTTATCACATTATATTTCTAACTATTACAATATTTTTGCTACTTAGCATTACTCTATTACAATATTAGTATTATAATAACTCTGCTTAATTACAATAATAACTCAATATTTGTCATTTACAGTTATATCCCTAATTCTTTATTATATCATTTAAGTTTGCCTTAAAGCTAATTTGAAAGGAGCACTTTCATCTAATGCTGATCCAACACCAATATCGTTATGTCCTGAAACATTCCTGCCGTGTGCCGTGAAACATTATTCCTGCCAAATTGCAAAATAATAATAATAATAATAATAATAATAACATTATTCTTCTGCAAATTGCAAATTGCTTCCTCGAGCTCGGCGTCCATCGTCTTTGTCTGCTCAGCCGCGCTTCCGTCGCCGTTTGTTTGCCGTTCACGTTCGCGTCTTCGTTCAGCTGTTGTCTTCGTTCGCGTTCTTCGCCGTTCACGTTCGCTCGGCGTTCACTCGCCGTTTACCGTTCTAGTTCGCATTCGCGTTCGTCTGGAAGCCACGTTGCTCTGCTTCAAACTCTGCGACCAACCCGCGCGCTCCACTTAGCCGTCGAACTGCTCTCTTTTGTCGCCGCCGTGAGTTCCCTAAACCCGCCACCAGACAATACACTCACACAACACCAATACTCTGCTTCAAACTCTGTAACTTCTGATTTCTATTAAAACCCGCCCCACTGCCACCCCTAGCTGCCGCCTCCTCTTCTCAGTATGTTTTTGCCTGTTTTTGTTTAATTTTGTTTTGTTGTAGAGGGTAACGTTCTGGTTTTTGTTAAACTTTGTGTTAAATAACATTTCAGTTACATCCAACCAGAAAAGCACAAAATAAAAATAAAAAAAAAAAGAAAGAAAAAAGAATGCAGTCTCTGACCCTGAGCAAGAGGCTCTCTGCATCCAAGCCTATCTTCAGAATCTCTCCTAACCTCGTCACTCAATCATCAACCACCTCCTCCTCTTCCACCACCTCTCCGCCACCTTCGTCACCGATCTCCACCGCAGATGGCGGCTCCTCCTGCCATTCCTTGGCTCTCCTCAGCTTACTCCGCGCTCCCAGGTCCGCTACCCAAAGCCTCCGAACTGGTGTCTCCGGATCTGACGTAAGCATAACCGTTTCCTCGATTCTCTTGTATCGCTGTCATTTTCTTGCACGATTTCTTGTGGCAACACTGATAGTTAGCAATACTGTTACAATATTTTAGTTTTCGTTGTTTTCTTGTTCTCATGATTTATGTTTTTTCCTTGCTTATGGTGCAGGTTAGAGATGCAAATCTCGCTGGAGGCCAAGGTTGCGATTTCTATTTCTTTTTTGTTATTTGCTGTTTCTGATTTAGTTTTTGAGATGACTTCAATTTGCGTTGCTATGGTGGTGGTTGATGTGGACGTGTGGTGTGTGTGCTTTTAGTGCGCGCTTATGAGGTACTACTTATTAGTTATTACTATTTGATTGATAGAGAAGTTGGTTGGGTTGTAGGTTTTAGTTAAAAGATTTTTGTCTAATGTGTCATTTGATTTGTGTAAATTTTACTAGGTTCTCAAACTTTATCGCTCCTGTTACGGAACCGGAATAGCAACTTTCAAGGTTTCATTCTGAGATTTCATATTTTTTGCTCTTAGCAGAAAGCAGATTTCTTATTTGATATGATTACTATTGCATGTTATGCTTCCTTCAGCTGTTTTATCTTGATTGAACTACTTCAACTAATCAATGGATTGATTCATCTTAATGAAGGATTTCATTCTTTTGCTAATGTTTGAATTGGAGTGTTGTGTTGTGCACACATTTGTACATATCTGTTCAACTTGATAAAATAAGGAAAATAGAATTAGTAAGGATATTGAAAGTGTGATTTTTGTCAGTTGAAGGAACTATTATTGCTAGAGGCTTTCATGTAATTTTTAATATCCTAAGTTAAGGGGAGGGTCTTTTGGACATTTTGTTTGGGGATAATCTTTTGGGAATTTCTTCACTCAGAGAAATAGCTTGGCTTTTAGAGCCAACTTTGTTTCCACACTCCGGTGTCTACCTTATAATATGATTGGGAAGTGGGACTGCTTGGATAGTGGAACATTTTCATAAATTATCAAGAACTTTTTCCCCCTCTTCTGAGCAAGATGATGAAGGAAGTGGATAGAAAACGAAAAGCTTTTATTTTGTGTATGCCTATTATCTCAAGTTCTCAACAATGTTTGAGAGATATATCTGTAAAGCTGTTTGCTCCATGCAGAGTCCGTTTTGCTCTATCATAGAAAACAACAAAGTTTCTCCTTTCTTTTTCTATCACTAGATGTAATGGCCAGGAAATAGTGTGCTAAGTAGTAACTTTCCTTAAAACTACTACCATATATGTTAATGCTGCATCTTAGATTGTAAATTCTTCAGTCTTGTTAAACCTTGTGACAATGTCTCCCAGGTTCAGCCTCACGGTGCAGCTGGTTATGCCACTGCTACTACTACTGGCGATAGCATCCAGAGGTTAGTTGGTGTAAATTCAAAGCATTCAATGATAAAATTGATTTTAGTTTCAGTTTTTCAACCATCACCATCTTCTGTTGTATTAATATGCTTATTTATTGGCCTGATTGCTGAGACTAATGGCTTTTCTGGGACCTTGTTTGTTGGAATTTTCAAAGTTTATATGTAAATATAGTCATAACTGCTATTTTTAATAGAATGAAAAATATTGATTTTTCTTTTTATCTTTTGGAGCAATTTCAGACCACATCTTGTCATGAAAGCCCAAAATAAAAAACTTTTTATTAAAGGGGCATAGAAATAAAGACTTATTTTATTGAAAGGGCATAGAAATAGAGGATACCAATTTTAAAAAAAAAAAAAAAAAAGAAAAAAAAAATCTTAGATACCAAAGATGTATACAACATGCTCCATTTTCTGATGAGGGACTTAGAATGGATACCTTGTCTGTGTTGGATTTATTTCTTTGATTTTGGTGTGTAGTTAAGTATGTGTCCCTGTCGTGTTAGGTGTCCATGTTCGAGTCCCTTCCCCATAGGTTACCATTAGTTTCATTATCAGAACACCGTGCCTGAACATTCTTCATTTTTGTTTGGATAACTTGCTGTTAATTAATCTAGAAGATGACCTTTAGTGTATTCATAAAAGAAATCAATTTAATCATCACAGATCAAAATCCACCCACCTCAATATTGGCAACAGAAGAATCTTGCTCAACCCTAGAAACTTGCTTTTGCATCTATCTCTTTCCAATCAAGATTTTTAAACCTTGTCGGCCTAATTTTAGGAGTATTAATGATTTTCATCGTCATCCATGTGACTTGATATTGTTTTGATTTTTGAACTGCTAACACTTCTCCATATACCCTGCAACTGAATCTGTGAAGCTTCACCTAACATGGTTAATTCCTTTCATGTTTACAAAGGCTCAAAGCTGCAATAATTAATTATTGCACTCATACACTTTGGTGCTTGTGATTTATTGAGTAATGTTAAAATGTTTTGGTGTCTTCGATGACGTCAAATCTCTTCTGGATCATGAAACATTTAACTTGAGGTTAGGTTATATGAGGTTACCAAATAAAAATTAACACAATGTATTCCGTGTCGTCAAGTGTCTTGTCCTTCAATTTGAATCAACTTGGCCACTGCTGAAGCAGTTGTGTTCATTAGTTTTAATTTGTGTAATATTGGCTTCAATATCATGTTGATCGATGTTTCCAGCACGTGTTATTTTTTATTCTAAGGGCCAAATGATTTGGGGGCTTTAGCCTGGATTTGAGTGGATATCTTCGTGAGATAAAAATCCAATTGTAATCTTGGTGCTTGTCCTAATTGGGTTCAGTCTATTCAAGCCTAAAGGGGGTCAGCATACTGGTCTTAGGTCTTAGGTCTTAGGTCTTGAAAATTTGACAATAGAAGTGTCATTGAAACATTTGTGAAATCCTCTTGAAAATAGAAACTGGCACTTTACAGGTCTTGTTTGATTAATTTCCATTTCTCCCTAACCATTGTTCGGCATGTATATAGGAAGGAGCGAGACAGTGGATTGAGGAATGTAGGTCCGAAGACAAAGAGAGAGCAGCTGCTAAAAGCCACTGCACTTGTCGCACTTCTTTTTATATTCCCAAACGCCTATTCCATGCTCGCAGCGAATCTCTTTGTATTCTGGCACATAAGTGCTGGTATTGAAGAGATTTTGGCTGATTATGTCCACCATGAGATGACCCGAAATTACGTCGTGATTGCTTTCAAATTGTTCCTGATAATTGCAATGAAGGATGTGTTCCTGAAATTTGTATTTGTATAATCAGATAGTTAATAATTTACTAAAATTGTGCTTGCATTTCTGCATAATAAGAGCTCGATGAGTTGTAAACATGAGAAAACCCTTATTTCCAGTTTTCAGTTGGTTATTAGAGGTGAGGCAACATGATAATTTTCTGATCTATAAAGTTAATGAATGGCTTTTAGTGTGTATTGCTCAAATTTTGGCATTGGTGCTTATGTTATGGTGGTTGTGTTGTTAAAATTAAAGTAATATTTCTTTTAAGATTTAATGTTATTTTTTAATTTAAAAATAAAAAAGTATTACTAAAATAAAAAATTATATTTTTAATTTTAACAACATTTGTATAGTTATCATAACCAAAGGCACCATAGATACTATTTATATATAGAGGAGGAATTTGTTTACATCAAGTATGAGTTTTGTTGATTTACAATCTCAATTTTAAATTTTATGAAATTTAGCTATACAGGAAAATGTTGGAATTTAACCATCAGATTGGTAAAATTTATCTCGTATAAAATGTTATTAAACTGTGTAAGTTAACAAAGATTACATTTGGTTTATATATATATTTATATTGTAGAAAATTTTTGGAGTAAAGATTCAGAGTGGTTCATTAGTCTTGCGAGAAATTTAATTTTGATGTTATATTGTTATTTAAGGGTTTAAAATTTAGTGAATTTTATTAAACTTTTTTTCAAATAAAAAATTATTTATACTCTATGTTATGTCTTGGATGAAATATATTATATCATCATTAATCAATTACTATTTAACTAGGGTGTCGGAGTGATATATATTAATTTTATCATTAATTGTAGAAATTCAATTTTAATATAATATAATATAATAGATAATGAATAAATAAACTAGTTAAATGATATATCATTATTTTCTAGATACTTTTTTTAAATATTTTATTTGTTTGATTTATTAATTTTTTTACTCTACACCATTTAACACCATTCTCTTATTTTGTTTTAATTGACATCAATCTTAGACACAAAAAAAAAATTGACATCAATCAATCTTCATCTTCATCTTCATAATTGATAATTCATTACTCTCTCTCTCTCTTTCTCAGTATATAACTATGTGCATGTTTGGGCGCTATTATTTTGTTAAAAAAAGATCTTTTTTAGTAAAAGTAAAAGCACTAGTAAAATAAAAAAAGATTTTTTTTGAAAAGCTGTAATTTACATCTTTTTTTAAAAGATCTTTTTTTCTTAAAAAAAGATGTTTTTCATGTAATAAATAAACAAAAAAGTACTTTTATATTGTTATACCCAAACATAATTAATAGATAAAAAGACCTTTTTACATGAGATATCCAAACATAAAATTACTTTTACTTCTCTGTAAGATCTTTAAAAAAAGATAACTCGAAAAAAGATCTTTTCTTAAAAACTCACCCAAACAAGCCATATATATATAAACTTAAAAAATATTTTGATTTAATTATTTACTAAGAAAATACTTCTTCAATTTTTTTATAAAAGAAATTTCTTACAAGAAAATTCTTTTTTCAAAAAGCTAATTCAATTCCACCTTAAACCTAAGTTTACTCATACCGAGAGAGGAGGAGCGTTTCGAGAAGAGGAGAGAGAGGTGTTCTGCCTCCGCCTCCGCCCTGTTACTGCCACGATCTGCCGTCCCGGTCCGTTGGAACCGCCACAGGTTCTGCCACCGCCTCTGTTTCTGCTTCTGCCCCTGCCTTTCCGTGACGCCGTCTCTTCCTGTTTCTGCCTTGCCACGCTGGTGCTGCATGGTGTGGGTGTTGTTGCGAGCTACGTTGCTGGTGTTGTTCGGCCAGCCACCCCACCGTTTATGTCCTGCTCCGCCATTGCCGCTGCAGCTCCGCAACCATCTGCCGAAGCTACTGCCGAGGAGCTACTAGCTACCGCCACCGCAACCTCACCTCCATTTTCTGCAAATTAGTCACTTTGAGGTAGGGGTCTTAAATGAAATTAAGCGCTATTCTCTTAAAAACCTATGAAGCGTTTGGTAAAATTTATTGCGTTTGTTGTGATTCTTTGATAATTAAATGAGTATAATGCTTTTGGATGAACTTGACTATGCTTAATTGTGATGACTTGATGATGTTGTTATATCTTGTATTATTTAGCTCTAAGCAACTTTTATCAAAAAAACAAACGAATAAAAAAGCTCTACGCAACTGAAATTATGTGTATAGATTGGACAGAGGATATTCTAAGCATACGATTAAGCTTATTTGAGCCTTGCAAGTGACTAACTAAGATTGAGGTGGGTTATGTAGGGTTGGATTTCTGTTTTTATGTGTCTAAAGGGATAATTGGATTAATTAAGAAAGTGAGTCAGCAAATTTAACTAGAGAACTTCTAATGATTATTGTGGTTTTAAGGTCATTAGGATTGGTGTTCAAGAATATAATTTAGCAATTTAGTATAATGTAAATTAGTAAAAAATTAGGTAATCACTAGAATTACCCTAAGGTTAATTTCAAATATGGTTGAATTAATGACTTGGTGATCAAAGAGTACGTTTTGTAATGTTCTTGCCGTTTTATATAACATGATCTAAGCATAGTGTATGATGGTAAGGGTGTAACACAGCTGGTGTGACGCATGACAAACACTCAACGTCTTCCTTCTGCTGCTTTCGCAACCACCCCACCAATCTCACTGGATGCTGACTGCACTGGTACTCTCTCTCTAGCATTTTCGAATATTCTGATTGCTTTTGGCTGAATTTATTTGTGATAGAGAATGGAAGACGGATTGAGATGAGATTTACCAATTGTATTGCAGTTTGAAATCTTCTTATTCCATCTATTTCTGTAGGGATTCAAGTAACAGGGAATAGCTATATATAAAATTGGAAGAAATAGAACTATAAATTATGTAACACACTATTGCTTTATCTGATGATCACGTTTATTTGATGGGAGAAACTCAGCTTATTGTGTCACAATATGGTTTTATGATGAATCTGTACTTCATGATTGTAATATAGCCGTAACCTATGGTTTACATCTGGAGAGAAAATAATCACAAATACATCTAAATCTTAACCCTGTCCCACTGGTCAAGGCTACATGCATCAAAGAAATTAAATATAAAACAACACTGCTATGCTACCTTGATATAACTGCAGTGTTGCCCAAAATAATAAGTTGTACTCATATTCAATAGTCCTTATAACAACGTTAGTCTTGCATCATTCTGCCCTTTGAGAGTTTTATTGTTTGCAAATGTCATATCCCTGTGCTCAGTTTCAGTGTTGTTGATCAAACATTAACATGCATTATTCATTTGTTGACTTTGAAAATGTTTACAGATTTAGTACTATTTTTAATGCACTAAATGAAGATCCACCCATATAAATGTTAGTTTTGAAAACATTAACATCTAATGTCAACAACACAACACGTACTTTTTAAAGAGTTCAAACCTTCAAATATAGAAAAAGAATGGAACATTGCAAATACTGCAGATTGCTACATCTTTTCTTTTTATTGTGTTTTGGGGGGAGGGGGGATGTTAACTATTTTGGCAAACACAAATTAGAAACTGTAATGATCTAGATAATTCTAGTAGCGCATGATTTTACCCAGGATCATTTTATATATATTAAAAATGTTAATTCTATTCATTCCCCCCTCTATTCCTTAAGTCAGGAATAGCATCCTTCCCAGAAAAAATCCAATATAAGAAGCTTACCTTCTTGACTTTTATCCCACTTGGTAAAAGAATATTATGCCCTGCATGAGGATTTCATCTAAACTAAAAAAGATTAGGATCAATAGAATTTCCTTGCTGGGGTTTGGGCTTCCTGCCTCTCTTCTGCAGCATTCAAGGACCCAAGCTTGGGGTGTAGCTTCTTTTTTCGGCTTATTCAGCAACCTCAGTTTAGTGGCAGTAGCATCTTCCTTTTGATCATTCTGATATTTTAGACTTTGGTCTCAAGCTGGAGCTGCCGCAGCTTATGGCTAGAGCAATGGGAGGGGCCCTGACATAGAAAACCGTGTGGATAACGAGCCCTCTAATGACTTTTCTCCTTACATATTGGTAAACAACTTTATGGCCTGAAGACTTGAAAGGGTTCTTCCTAGCTTGGTCGATTCCCTCCGAGTGCATCACAGGATCCGATGAGTTACTCCCTTGCCTCGAGTGAGTGAACTAAACTACTGGCATGGGAGGATCTATCCCGACGCATTCAAATCATGAATGGACTCGGTGCACCTATCAACTGTAAGGGTTGAGTACATCAAGAGTAGGTCGTTTCATTAGGGGATTGTGAATTGCTATGGAGTTCTCTTGCGTTGTATAGACTAGCTCAACGTGTTATTTGCTTCTATTGCCTATCATAGGCTAGGCTTATAACCTTACATAAGATCTATTTTTTCTATAACAAATATTCTTTTTGTTTGAGAGATTTTACGCTTCAAATCAGATAGCGAAAAGCACGTTCACCTTAACCTAATAATCTTAGTTATATATATGAGGCCAATAATGTGATGTCACGAATGGATGAAGCAAGCACTTTTGGATGGTATTGATCAGAGCCAATCAAGCCTTTTCCATCATTGATTATTGTTGTTAAGTTGAAATATAACCATGATTTATTTACGATAGAACATTATGATGTTTGATGTGTGTAGCCAACTTCATCTAATTAAACAAGACGACTTGTTGTTTTCGTCATTAATCTATTTATTATGCTATACATGGTAAAGGAGATGCCTGGGTTAACGTAACAATGGCAAGGATAATTGTTAAAGATATAATCATTAGTGTTACATTTTCCTGTCAGCTTAAGCATTTGGGATGAGTGGTTTCATGACATGGTATCAGAGCTCTATGTCTGAAAGGTCAAGAGTTCGATCCTTGGTAAATCCCAAAAGTTAAAAAAAAATAGCATAAGGCAAATAAAGAAAAAAAAGAAGGCCTATGCAAAAAATCAAAGAGGTTCTTGTTTGAGGGGGAGTGTTAGAGATATAACCATTAGTGTTACCTTCACCTATCAGCTATAGAAAGTGTGAGTTAAAGCAGGTTTTAAACTCTCATATTCGCTTCAAATATATTTCAAAGGACTTGGCCTCCCTAATGTTATACATAAGGGATTCAAGCGAGACTTTCATTTTTTTGGGTGGGGTTATTAGCATTTCTATTAACTCAATCTAATAACAGTGGAACAACAATGAAGTCATGTCTCAATAGGTAGATTGTATTAACTAAGTCTCATTGGGGATTGTACAGGCCTTTTTCGCACATGTTCAGACCACCTAAGATATTAATCCTGCACTTGATCCACTGTACCTGTGTATTGTCTCAATAATTATCAGTACATGAAAGAAGAGGATCTATTCATTTCCCATGAACACAATGGACCAAAAGATTGAACACAACTAAACCTTTCTTCATGCCTTGCCTGCATGCTGTGGACATGATGTCTGATAATCTATGTCTAAAGTCTTAAATTAATTCCCTGTTTAGCAATTATAGAGCATGTGGTAATCCTGAGAGCTGACACATGCAATTATTTGCAGAAACACAGATTCCTCTGCATAATTATCTAGGTTACTTTGGTTTTAAAAAGCTATTTCTTGATATGATTTAAAAGTAGATTATTCTTTCAACTACTAATATGTACCTTTTGCAGGACAACAGGAGATGGTTCGACAAAGTATATATTCCAATTTTGTGAGTATGGTCTGAGCAATTCTAAAATGGACTTGCCTAATTGTGATAACCAGCTGGAAGTTTCCATTAGGAAGACAGCTCTGAGAGATCTACAGAGCGATAATAAAATGACAAAGCCTACCTTTGTAAGCTCCTCATTGTTGAAGGATAGAGATGCTGGTCCTGATTCTACTAGTGTTTCTGGCTCCAAGAGACTCTTGCCTGATTTCCCAGTGAATCACCTTATTCAACAATCTACTGGAAATAATGCTGCAAATGGACATCTTGTGTATGTCCGCAGAAAATCAGAGGCAGAATTGGGCAAGAGCACTGCTTGCGAAAATCCAAGTATTAATGCTTATTGTCAGCATTTGAGCCAGCTTTGTTGTGAACAGGAGACTGCTCAACTAAAGCCTCTGATAAAGGCACCAAAGGTTTCATGTTTTCCAGCATTTGCACCTTTTCCAATGACTTCTTCAATGAGCTCATCCAGAAAGCCTTCGGTACCTATTTCTCTTGGGAAATCTCCCTTGAGGCTACCACCGATTGAGTCGAATTATATGACAGCTTCCTCTGGCCCTGCCAGTGGTAATCCAAAGGGATTGAAAAGTGTGCATTGGGAGGAGCGATACCAACAATTGCAGATGTTTTTAAGGAAACTAGACCACTCTGACCAAGAAGAATATATCCAAAGTATTTCCGGAAACCATAAAATAATCCCTTAACTGCTTTGTTATTAAATTATTGAATTTGTGGACGGCTAACAATGTCCTTTGACAGTGCTTCGATCACTTTCCTCTGTGGAACTTAGCAGACATGCTGTAGAGCTGGAGAAGAGATCAATTCAGCTATCACTAGAGGAAGGTAATGGAATCTTCTTGCTTATTTTTTTTTCTTTATTCATTGGGGGCTTGGTTGATGCTAAACAATGTTATCTACATGTGATGTGGAGTTGGACATTGGCTCAAATGATGCTAATCATCGAAAAAAAGCTAAAAGCATATATGCTGAAACAAAATGCACTGTCATTGCTGTTATACTTATCTGCCCGTGCTGTATTGTATTATGCTATTTTTAGGATTTTGTCAACTTTTTACTTGTAGATGTATTATTCTTTCTCCTCCCTTTAGTTTGAATTATAGTTGATGCTCTTTAAAGTCAACTGCTCCATTTTGCTTTTCTTTTTCTTCTTTACTTTATTTATTTATTTTTTAAATATATGTCATTCCTAGGATCAGTAATTCTAGAATGTGGGTGGTAGTATGTGGTCATGTGGACAAGATTTACATATAGTTTTGCATTTATTCATAGTTGCTGCTGTCAGTTAGCATCCCCAACCTGCTTATGTGCATTCATATCCATAAAAATGTTTCAGCAACTACTGTTTCAGTTTTAGCAAGCATCACATATTTTCAGACATCAGAAAGCTGATGATCTATTTTTTCTCACGTTTTTGCATTACCACGGTGACAGCGAAAGAATTAAAGCGTGCTGCTGTTTTAGATGTCTTGGGAAAATCAGTGAAGAAATTCAAAGAACCTGAAGACACTGCTGAGTGATCAGATAAGTTGAAGATATCCTCATGATCATCCTAGCAGTTGAACTCTTATTAACTTAATGAAGCTGTAGAAATTTTATGACTGATGCCTTGTGTGCTTGTATGTTTCATGGGTTTCTCTAGTGGACTACGAATTTGTCTCACCACTTTATTGTGAAAAAATCAGGAATTTTGTACGGTAATGCTTCTTTCTGCTTGCAATTCAGCAAAATTGTTTTCAGGGAGAAATGTAAGCCGCTATGGCAAGATAGCTGTAGAATTAAGAAAAAGACGCTCTTATGTATTTTTTGAGTGAATCTATTTTTACTGGGATAAAAATTACCTAAACATATATAACAAAAGGAATTTTAATAAAAAAAAAGGGCGCTTTTTTTTTCCGGAAGCTACATGACATTCAAATAAGCATTAATCAGTATTGGTTTAGTTTATTTACTAGATTGAATCGTGATCAACATTTTTTCGGTAGTGTTCTCAGCTAATTTTTTAGCTTATTATGGCACGGAAAGGAGAGAATGATAGATGGTCCGATTTGCACGTTTTAAAATTTTTACTTTATCGCATTAAAATCCCAGTCTAATTTAATAGAAATGGGAGAGTTTGATTTAAATATCACTACTAATTCAATATAAAAAATAAAAAGTGAGTATTTTCTACTCTTTAGAAATGGTTAAAAGTTAAAATCCCATTGTCTCCTTGAAAGATTTGATATTGACCACTGGATACTATTTTTTTGAAAGTCAAAAAATTAAACTTCAAAGCATAATACCTAGTTTACATGATGATATTCTTTTGTTTTAAGGTTCACTTCTAAAATGTTATCTAAATCTCTTCTAAAATGGTATTTGAAAGATTCATTGAATAAAAATAATCCTAAAGACGCGAACAATAAATTAGTCCTTGAAAATGCTTAGTTAGCTAATGAAGGAGATGAGGTAGCAAATTCTAAAAAGTTACATAATTGTGTGACATTGTTATTTATACGTAAAATTCCAAATCCAAAATCCTGAAATAAAAAACCGCATGTTGGTTGCGCATCAGAGCAGGAGTTTGCGATGGGTTTGCAACAGGTTTAGAAGTTGAGAAGGATATAGTATTGTTCCAATGATTATTTGAAACGCTAATTTGGGCTTGAACGTGAGGTTCAAACTCTTTTTGGGACAACGACCGACTTCAATTGGTGCCGAGGTGTTGCCGTTCGAGTTTCTCGTGAGGAGGTGGGGTGGTACTAGCAAAAAACTCCAATACTTAAGTTAACAAGAGTTCAAGCAGGTTTTTGGTAGATTCGGTTCTAAATATACCTAAGAATGTCAGTATATTTATAATAGAAAGATAATCATCTTTTAAAAGGAGTTCCACCTTTAATGGTGGATATTCATTCCTTTTTTCTTAGGAAAGTTGTTGAGATCTCCCTCCTAGATAAGTGTGAAATATCTTAGGAGTTAATTATTCATTTAGATAAGTAGAGTTGAACTGTTGTCGTCACGCCTGACCTTCACGAGATCGGGTAGATATAGGAGAGGCATGACCCCTTGAATGGACTATTATTTATTTTGGGTCTGGCTATATTTTTAGGCTAAGGTATGAACAATCTCCCTACTTGAGTTCGAGCTTTTATGAGGCCGAACTCAAACATTTGTAGATTTTGCATGTTCTTTGGAGTATTGACACGTCACTCGGGTATACCGCCTTTCAGGGATAGGTCAGGTACTCAACATGTTTTTTGAAAAATTTGAAATATTGCGCCTCTTCGCGCACGTTACCTCTATAGTTACTTTGGTAATCGTGCGTCATAAACGAGGGAGTAGGGAATTACTCCCTCACTTAGTGCCTTATAAATACCCAATTCTTTTTCTCTTTCTTCTTTTTCGCTCTTCCTAAAACGTTTGCAATGTTTATTTTCTCTGAAAAAATTTCTTCGTAACCTTCTTTATTTTATCATTTTGAATTTTTTGCTTAGAAATTTTTCCTTTGCTCGTTGGAGGTTCTTGGATCGTCAGTGTCTTGTTGTTGAAGTGCCCTTTTTAGTTTCGCATTTTTTTGAGGTTGGTTCTTTATTTTTTTTCTTCTTTTCTTTATTTCGACGTTCTGGATAGTGTTACTTTTCTATTAGTTACTAACAATATCTGCTGACATGAAACATTAACTCGTATACATGGTCGTTAAGTGTTCACATGTGCAAATTGGACAAATCAATTTTTAAGGTATTACCATGAATTTAAACATCAAACATAAGAAGAAGAAAAAGATGGTGGAAATAAAAATTCTAACATTCCACTATATAATACATTATAACTCTTGAAGAATATAGCTGGGGTGTATGGTTAACTAATGGTTTATATAAACAAATTGCAAGAAAAAATACTTACATGAACATATACCTATTATAATGAATACATGACTAAAATGATGAAATATTAGAGCACCTAATAAAAACTAAGGCATGTACACAGACTATCGATCAATTTACTAAAAATATAATTGTATTTTAAGCAAAGGTTTAAAAAACTATTCGAAAGCCATAATAAAGTAATTAAAAAATTAATCCAATAAATTAAGTTATTAACGTTCTTGAGTTTTGGCTATCATTGTCAGAATGCAACTGTCAAATAATTGAAAACCTTAATTTTTCCAAACAAAAAAGCCCAACCACTTTATTTTTATTCCTTTTTATGGTAATAATAAATTCCTTTAAAAGAACAAACACAATAAAAGAATTGTTTAGACACTTTTAATTATGTAAAAAGAATATAATTAGATAAAATAAAATTACAAAGTGAAGATCTAAACTTAAACAGATACTCACTATCACCAAAACCAAAACATGAACATTGAGCATTCAAAATGCAATTGAAAAATAAAATAGAAATGACTAGAATTAATAATGTAAAAACAACTAGAGGAATTTTGCAATGTATATAGCTCAATTTAGAAAGAATAAGAAATGTATTGTATTGTGCTCATAAGAATAAGTAGTTTTGCTTTTATGCTTTTTCACTAAAAACTAAATTAAAAGTGTCATTACTCTTGTCAGTTGCAGGAAATTTGAAAGAATTTGTAGTGAGTTGTGACTTGTGAAGTCTTGCTCAATGTGATGCCGATCTTGGTTGGGGAAGAAAATCAAATTTGAATTTTTGTCTGTGCTTTCGTTACTTGTTTACGTGATTTTTTAATAATACATGGATATAATAGTACTATTTATATCAACAAAGTGATGGAACAACTTGTTTATAAACAAACTATTCTAATAATTGATAATAAGATTAATGACATTTATTTTTAAAATATACTTTAAGGATTGTATGATGAATAAACTAAACAGAGGAGTGTTAGGGCCAGCAACTTTTGTGATTTGTAATTATTAAGTAGCCATCAATATGTTTTTAATTGTGTGAGATTTTATCCAATAATGTAAAATTACTTATTTTTTTACTGATTACATGTTGGCCAAAATTTAATAAAATTGTTGGCCTATACTTTTTCAACTAAATATGAGTCGGAATTAAAAAATTGATAAGAGATGATCAATGAGTAATGTTCATGCTCTTGATTTGAAGTTTTATCAACCTTCAATAATTAATAATAAGTGCAAAGATCAACTAATCAGTGAAGATATAAGATGCAAAAACATAAAAGTAAATAATATAAAATAATAAAAGTTGATATTTTTGTATCATTTTTATTGGGATCGTCTAAAACGAGCTCAACTATTATGTGCTTATTGAATGAGCCACATTTATATAGACCATTAGATTTTATTAGATGAAAATCAAAGGCTAATATAAAACAAGAGCATTGATAGACTCTAATAAATATAGAATATTCTAGTACATAAATAAATACTTTAAATAGCAATACTTTAATACACAATACTTTAAATGGCAACAAAATCTATGAGTATAAATATAAAATAAATATAAAATATAAAATATATGAGTATTTTTTATTTTATAAAATTAATTATTATAGCAATACTAAATATAAAATATATAAATATAAAATATATGAGTATTTTTTATTTAATAAAATTAATTATTATGCAAAACTTTTTTATAATATCAAAAAATTATATTAAAATAATATTTTAAACATTAACATAAAATATAAAATCATTAAAATTTATTTTATAATACTTGATAA
>NC_029775.3:762034-762891 GCF_000817695.3 Arachis duranensis | reverse complement strand
ATAATTTTTTTTGCAATAATTAATTTTAATAAATATAAAATACTCATATATTTTATATTTAATTATTTAAGAATAAAAAATTTTGTTGCCGTTTAAAGTATTGTGTATTAAAGAATTACCATTTAAAGCATTTATTTATGTACTAGGATATTCTATATTTATTAGAGTCTATTAATGTTCTTGTTTTATATTAGCCTTTGATTTTCATCTAATAAAATCTAATGGCCTATATAAATGTGGCTCATTCAATAAGCACATAATGGTTGAGCTCGTTTTAGACATACCCATTTTTATTTATACATTAATCAAGTTATTTGTAAAGACAAGACGGTATGTCTAAAATGAGCACAATAATTATGTGTTTATTGGATGCGCCACATTTATATAAATTATTAGATTTGATTAGATGAAAATCAAAGGCTAATATAAAAAAAGAGCATTGATGTATAAAACTAGCACAATAATTATGTGCTTATTGGATGTGCCACATTTATATAGACCATTAGATTTGATTAGATGAAAATCAAAGAAGAACATTGATGGACTATAATAAATACAGAATATCCTAGTACATAAATAAATACTTTAATACACAATACTCTAAATAGTAACAAAATTCTTTATTCTTAAATAATTAAATATAAAACATATAAATACAAAAATATGAGTATTCTTTATTCAATAAGATTAATTATTATGTAAAACTTTTTTATGAAATTAAAAAATCATATTAAAATAAAATTTCAAACTGTAACATAAAATATAAAATAATTAAAATTTTATTTTATATTACTTGACAAATAATTAGATTATTATATTTAAAATTTATTAACTAACTAAGTTTATTAAATATATTA
>NC_029775.3:758303-761319 GCF_000817695.3 Arachis duranensis | reverse complement strand
TTTTATGTTACATATTAAAATTTTATTTTAGTATGATTTTTTAATATCATAAATTTTTTTTGCTTAATAATTAATCTCATTGAATAAATAATACTCATATTTTTATATTTATATTTTTTATATTTAATTATTTAAGAATAAAAGATTATGTTACCATTTAAAGTATTGTGTATTAAAGTATTGTCATTTAAAGCATTTATTTATATACTAGGATATTCTGTATTTATTAGAGTTTATCAATGTTCTTCTTTCGTATTAGCCTTTGATTTTTATCTAATCAAATCTAATAGTCTAATTTGAATTTTGTTTGTAATGTTATATTAGATAAGACATGAAAAAATAAGGTTGGGTAGCAAGTATTTTTAGAATAAATAAATTATAAAAATAATTTATATATCACCATTCCGAGCTAATAGGTCGGTCATCCTTTAGACTTTGACTTGTAAGTCGTAACACAATGTTCATAGCTAATAGAGTAAATTACCATTTCTACTCATAAAAGTTGAAAACGCTGACATATTTATTCATAGAAGATAAAAATTACCATTTGTACCTATAAAAATTAATTTTCGCAAGCAAAATTACCAAAACCCTAAATAATTACATAAAATCTCTAAACTATCCCCTTCTCTTCTCTCACACACGCACCCACCTTCACTCACTATCTGCAGCATCTAAACTACCACTGCTGTAGCATCATCTCCCTTCCTACTCTGTCTTTCTCTCTCTCCCTCTCTTTCTTTCACTCACTCATTTTTCCTCTCTTACCTCTTGAACATCAATATAGCTCAGCCACTATTCTCTTCAAAATTATAAAACAGAACAAAGTCATATTAAATTGAAGAATAGAACATGTATAGATTCAAAATAAAACCCTAATTTTCGAGAACTTTCACAAAAAATTGTCAATTTCTCAGATTCAAGATCAATATGTTCGTTACAAATAATACATAACATTAATTCGATTTTGGCGACGATGGGAGGAGATGACAAAAACGCATCGCTAGGAAGAAAAGAGAGCAGCGACACCGAGAGAAGGAGAAGACGAAGATATGACATTTGAAAAAGGAAGCAACTCAACATTGAAGAAGTTGTGGTTGCAAAAAATAGAGGACTCAAAATTGCTACTTTCTGAAGCCAAAAACCTCTCAAAGAAGAAGAAGAAGAAGAAGAAGAGGAGGGGAGGAGAAGATGGAGCTCGCGACGGCAAAAGGAGGAACCACCATTAATGCACAGAAGAGAGAGAAGAACGACAGAGAAGAGAGAGACATCAATAGGAAAAAAAGAAGAAGGATAAAAATGCGAAGAAATAGGAGAGAAAGAGAGAAGGACGATTGAAGAAGATAGAAGAGAAGGAAGAGAGAGTGTGGAAAGGGGAGGGTGCTGCAGATAGTGAGTGAGGGTGGGTGCGTGCGTGAGAGAAGAAAATGGGGTAGTTTGGGGATTTTATGTAATTATTTAGGGTTTGGGTAATTTTGCTTGCGAAAATCAATTTTTATGAATACAAATGGTAATTTTTATATTTTATGGGTAGATATGTCAGTGTTTTCAATTTTTATGCGTAGAAATGATAGTTTACTCTAGCTAATAACTTGACCTGAGTTGTTGGAGGAGGAGGAGGTGAAATTTGCTCACCAGAAATTTACCGCAATCTTAGTTTTCGAGGTGTGATCTTGTTCTTCCTCATTGCTTCGAACATTCAGTTTTTGATTTAACAATTTGGCCTCAGCAGAAAGAAGAGATGGTGAATTATTTCGTTCTTCTGCCATTGATTATAGCTTGTAAAAGAGGGTAAAACAAGTAGAAGAAATAATTGTGGGGTTAAATAAACTCGGCCCACGATGGGCGTTAAAATGTTTCTGCATCTGTTTAAGATTGAGCTTGCCTTCACCTGAGATGGATGAGGTATACGTCAATTTTAAGAAGAATGACGACGGTTGCAAAAACAGTCCAATGCTCAAGTTAATAAAAGTAAAAATTGAGTAAAATACATTTCAAAGTGAATAGTGTACCTTCTTTATTTTGACTTGTTTATATAGAGAAATTAAATTTAAAGTATACCATTATGCGATTAATTTACTTGACCTAATCTTCCCATGAATTACTGTAATTTGGAGATTATTTGTAATAACCTTCATTTTTGGTGGAATTTTGTTTTTTTAGTTGTTATATAATCTGGCTAATTTGTTTTTATATTGGCTAAATATAGGTGTAATACATTGTTATGGGAAAATTAGGTGTTTTTTTTTATATGGTGTTTTATTCAAATCGGACGGTCCGATTTGTTTGATAAAAAAATAAACCACAAATCGGAGGGTCCGATTTGCTTGAAGAATAAAATAAACACGAAATCGGAGGGTCCGATTTGTATTTTTTATTTTTTTTAATTTGTTAAAATGGAAATCGGACGTCCGATTTCAACATTAATTTTTTTTTTTTAGTTTTGAAATTACAAATCGGACCGTCCGTATTGTAATTTTAACTTTTTTTATTTTTTTTCAAACTGAAAACGGAGGGTCCGTTTTCTGCTAACACCATATATATGTAAAATATCTCTCTTCTCCACATTATTGTATTACTACATCCTCTTCTCCATATAAAAAATCAAAAGGTGTATATAATCTTTTGCTAACAGAATAAAATACGTTTATTACTAGAATAATCGATTTATAAAGAGAAATAAAAGACTAAAAAAAAGATATATAATACAATTTTGTATAAAAGAGCACCTTAATCAATGTAACTCTCAAGCTCTCTTTTCGAAAATACTATAAATTTTCACTATTTTGAGAACCTTTTATTAACTGTTAGTATTAGATTTAACTATTTATTATTATTATTAAAAAAACAATACATTCTAATATAAATAAATTATTGATTAATTAAAAATATAAAAATATTTTTTTATTTTTTTAAATAATACAATATATTTAACTTTTTTTATCCAAAATATACGAAGACAAATAGAGATTTTGGCTATAGAAAATGACGGAGCTATTTTTCGTTTTCTATTATT
>NC_029775.3:723119-758186 GCF_000817695.3 Arachis duranensis | reverse complement strand
CAGCACCGTCGCCTTCTTTGCAGTTCGCAGCGCAGTCGCCTTCCTCCGTTGCAGCGTCGTCGCCTTCCTCAGTCCGTTGCTGCCATCATCCTCCACACCTTCCTCCACGCTCTCTGAATCTCTAGAATGGAACGCCTCAGGTAATTTTGTTTGTTTCTAAATGATTTGTTTCTACTTTCTAATTTTATCTTGTTATAATTGATCACATTTCATCTTTTGAGCTTGTGCTGAAATTTTATTTATGGAGTTGCTGAATGCTGCTGAACAGAATTTGTATTCGTAGGGTTGCTGCTAAACTGATTTTTTATTTGGTTATGAACTGATATTTCTTTTTTCATATTATTTTTTGTTATGATTATGTGTTCTTGGTTCTGATTTTTGGGGTAGGGTTTTGGTAATGTTCTGAGTTTTGGTTATGTTTATTTGTTCTTGGTTCTAATTATTTGGTTTGCCCCTCTCTGCCATGTATTTCTTTCTCTGTTTACACCTCTGAAATCTATGTTTACTTGCAGCTCCGGGGTGGAGGAACTTCAAATTACTTGATTTTTATTATCACCATGTTTTGATTTTATGTTGATTCTGTTGCCATAAAATCAAATGCCCAGTAACAACAGTAAATATCATTGTTACAAACCCAAACCTGTTATTCTTCCCAGAACATGCGTCTTCGCTACCCTCACATGTTACTTGCCACCATGTCCATGACCACCCATCCTTTCTTCCGTCCCACTGGCACCCATCCATTCTCACCTCAACTGCACCATTTTAACCCCTGCAGATCCATTTTTACTATCCTCTGTTCCAGACCACCCCTTTCCAAGAACCATCCATTGCCCTCGCCACTCACATCCAACGGCTATTCTCGTTCTTCTCATGCCACTGTCCCCAGGCCAGGTATGTTATTTTTTTCTATTCTTTCGCCGCTAACCACTTTTTATTTTGTTTTATCTTTTGGAAGAGAGGAAACTAACCTTTTTTTTTTCTTAAGTTCATTTGGAGAACCCGGACGAGAATGAGAAAGAGAGGCGATTCAATTCGCTGAAATACAAGTTGGAGGCTGTTGGGTTGGATACTGGAATTTGTGTACCCGGCCAGTACAATCATTTGCTTTGTCCAATGGTATGTTTTTTTTGAGGGTGTTGATTATCACACTTTGTCTCCAGCAGGTACATGCTTTGTCCCTTATATGGGGACCAAAATAACCACATGTACCTACATGCACCAAAGTGTGCACTAACCTTCATCTTTTTAGTGCGTAATTTTGGTGTGCTATCATCCTATATTTCCATTGAAATTCTTCTCATGAATGGCTATTCAAGTTCGTGAGAATTAGAAGACAGCTAGTTTTGCAAAACATAGAATTGGATGCTGTTAAAATCATGTTTTACTGAAAATAAATACGAATCTAATCCATTTAAACCACTCATCAAAAGCTTTTTCCCATATTTTTCCTGCTTCAAACAAGGACAGAAAATGGGGGCATTTCAGGTACAAGTTACCAACTTTAGTGGTTTTACACATTGGAAAGTATTTCCCTTGTAGTGGCTGTATATCATACCTTTGAAGACATAATCCTTTTTCATAGCATCTGTTATTGGAGTTGGTCATGTTATGGGGTGTTGAAGTTCTTTGTGATAATTTTGCACAAATACATTGTAAGTAGCATAGTCTTGTTTGTCCCTTTCTTTTTTGGGATGGAATTAATTATAATACTTTAACTATGGTAGTCGGTATTATTTGTGAAACAAAATATTCAATGGAAGACTGTCTGAGAGTCTTTTGAATTCAGTGCATCTAACTTGGCTGTTCTTATGATTGACGAATTAATTTTGATGTCTTACTTCTGCCTCTAAGGCTCTAATACTCATTTTATTTCTGGCTTATATGATATATGATGATAGTAGCTCATTCTCTTTGCATATATCACATTTTGTTGTTTACTGCTATCAACTGTAAACCTTTTTTTGGTTGTATGTTTACTGTTATCTTTTGTGAGCCAGTGTGAAGGTGGTGAATCAGGAGAAAGAAGCTTATCTCTGTTCATTGCACACGATGGGTATGGATCAGATTTTTATGATCATATTTCTCGTATCTTATCTAGTTGTTGGTTTACCATACTTGTACATTGATATTTTGACAATATTTGAATTTAGCGGGTCTGCTGCATGGGTGTGTTTTCGTGGAAAATGTGGGTGGAGAGGTAGCACACAGGTTGGACATCATTTTCAAATGCGACATATCTTGTTTGACACGGGTGGCTTTGTTAATTGTTTCCTTGTTTGGTCTCTTGTATTGCAGGCCTTCGCTGACAGCCATTCACTCTCTACAGCAACGAGTCAAGTAGCCCAGGTTAAGAAAAAAAGAGAAATTACAGAGGAGGAGTTGCAGCTAGAACCACTTTGTAGCGAGGTCATTATATTTTACCTTACCTAATTCTGTCCTGGATCTTTTTGAACTCTGCCTGTATCATATACTTTTTGTAATAATTGGGAGTCATAATTCATTCTCCTAATATTTAAATGATTAAAATTTTAAATATATCTTATTTTTTGAAAACATAAAAAAAGATAAAAATTTGAAAACTTTTTCTATTTAGAATTTAGGAGGATAATGAAATAGGCCAGATGGCCTATTAGGGCCCTATAGCCTAGCCTAACTTGTTGTAAAATAGGTCCAAGCTCAGGCTGTTTTGAAAGCCTAAAATAGGCCAGTCTCAGACTCATAAATTAGTCTTATTGTCTTGTCAGACCTATTAAACATAAATAAATTATGTAAGTAATTTTTTATAATTTAAAGGGTTATTAAATATTTTATATTTATTATATTTTATTATAAATTATTTTCATATTTTAAATACTTAAAAAGTTTAAATATTCTTGTAAATGTTAAATTTGATATATTACATATAAGTAATTTTTTTATTAAAAAATAGTTTTTTAAAATAATATTTTTTCAATTTTTTATTTTCGTAAAAAAGATGTCAGGCTTTTAAAATGCTTCAGGTTAGGCCAGACTCAATAACAGGACAAGTTTAGTACTTTGAAAAAAAGTCTATAATAGATTGCAGGCTAGGCTCAGGCCAATTAATTACCTTACAGGCCTGGCTTATTAAGGGTGAAGCCTGGCTTGACCTGTTTCTTCTACCCTTAACAATTAGGAAGATGAGTTAGTATTCTTAATAATTTTTCATATACTTTATATCTGGTGCAGACATTGCCTGTGGGAAAACACCATGCATGGTTCTCTTTATGAGCATGTTTCTTCTCTTAAAAGCAAAAATTTTAAGGTTTTAATGAATTTTCAATTAGAAGAAATACTTAATGGTTTTTAACTGAAACATAGAATTGCTTGTTCTAGTTAAAGAAAAAAGGGCAGCCTAGTGCAAAGCATCCTACCTTACGTAATTCCATGACTTAAATCCATGACTTTGAGGTCACAGAAACAACTCAATTGTAGCTCCAAGGCTCCCCCTCTTTTTTCTTACTAAAAAGATCCTTTAAAAGGTGAAAAGAATAAGCACTTTTCTCAAAAGCCAATCAAAATGCATCCTGAGACTTTTAGTATCATATTCCTTCATGCCACTTCCTCAATAATATATAAATGTGATATCCGAGAATAGCTGAACCATTTTTATTGGAATCATGGGGTCCAACTGCTCGGGTCCTTCAATAATTTAATGAAGGATGCAATACCTTTCTCTTGAGGTTGCTTGTTAGCTATAGATTAAGCATTATGGTATTTCTAATTTGCAGTGTATGCCCCCATGGAATACTTTTTACTCATTCTAAATTTTTGGAGAGGAAATCAAATAAATCCGAAAACTTTGCAAGGATGCACTGTAGTTGGTTGGAGTGGAATGATAGGCTTTCTAGCCAGTTTCTTGTCATTAGAACTATTTCTTGATCAAATTTTTATTTCTTTTCTGTGGTGTTCTTGTAATGTTTTCATGTTCATTTCCTCTGGGAGTAGTTATGGTGACATATTTTCTCTGATAGTTGTTTATGTTATTGTGTGTAGCGTGCTGGTTGAATGTGCTTAATAGAGGCAAATGGAAGTATTGATTTAAAAATGTATTTTTCTTCAGTATTATTTTTGTGTGTGTGTGTGTGTATATAGAATAGCACAATTGTGTTTAATTGAATTAACCATTAATATTATTTCGTAAGTTCTTCGGGTGCTATTCTTATGATTGCTAATGTCTTTGTTGGGCTTTTCATTTACTCATAATCTGGACTCAATAAATTTATCATTTTCGTCTTTAAAGCTTAGTCACCATTAATGATTGGTTAGATCTCCCTGATTAAAGGTTGTGTTTGTTTTAGACTTTTAGTTACTCGCCTAATGAGATTAACTTTGAAGCATTGATGTCTCAGGGCCCATTGGTTTGTGAAAATATTCCTGTTTTTGTTTTCAATTTTTATTTTCCAAAAATAATTTTTGTAAGCTTTCTGTGTTTTTGGAAAGGTGATTGGTTTGTCAAAATAGAATTCATTTCAAACAAAGGAAACAATGAAAATATGTTTGGCTGATCCATTTTCCAAAACATATTTTCAATATTGAATTAAAAAATGTATTTGTTATTAAATGATAACATTATAAGTATATTCTATATTTTAGTTAATGCAGTGCAAATAATTTTATAAACTAGCTAGTTTGACTGTAAGGAATTATTCAAGAAAATAAAAGGTTTAATTACTCTGTTGGTCCCTATAGTTTTGCGAAATTTTTAATTAGGTCTTTATACTTTTTTTTCTTTTAATTGGGTCTCTGTACCAAATTTTTTTTCAATTAGGTCCCTCTTAGCAGTAATTGGCTTAATTGTATAGGGATCCAACTAAAAAAAAAAAAATTTGGTGCAGGGACCCAAATAAAAGAAAAAAAAAGTGTAGGGATCCAATTAAAAAAAAAATGGTGTAAGGACTCAATTAAAAGGAAAAAAAGTATAGGGACCTAATTAAAAATTTCGCGAAACTATAGGGACCAACAGAGTAATTAAACCAAAATAAAATAATAATAACAGTTCAAAATGATAAAATTTCATTGGATAATTTTTTCATTAATATAAAGTAACATTGATTTTTTTTTTAAGAAATAGAGATAAAAAATACAAAAAGGTGCAAAATCGTAAATATAAAAAAATAAACATTGATTTATTTAAAAAAAAAAGGCATATGAAATACAATAAAGTGCTAAAAATAAAAAATTAAAATTAAGGTGGAAGTGTTTGAATTTTGCACCCATTTGACTCCAAGTAACCTCTTTTACTCCAACTAGCTGTACTGTTCTGTTCTATTTGCACCCTTTGTCATTTTCAATTTTGTGTATCTTTTCAAATTCATTTTCAATTAAAGTATTTTTAAAAATGTATAACCAAACATATTTTCAAATTTTTTTCATTTTCACCGGAAATGAAGATGAAAATGGACAAACCATTTGGCCCCCAACGTTTTATCAAACAAATAAAGAAAAAAAAAGATGCTTTTAATTTGTTCTTCAATAAAGAAAAAACAAATAAAGAAACCATTGGCCTGCTAGGTTGGTTAGTTACATGGATTAAGTGACACCACAATGCCCTTATAATGATCTTTATGTGTTTAAACTATTTATATTTGAATTTATTTTAAGAATTTAATATAAGGTTTTCTTGTGTGTCTCTGCTACAGCTCTCCCTAGAGTGCTCACTCATTTATCTAAGCATCTTTATCTCTGATTGATTCATTTAGTTTCCAGTATTTTTGCTAGTAAATTGTTTTTTTTTTTTTTGATAAATAATTTTTTTGTTCAAATTCAAGTAATGTAAAGTAAATTTTGTTTACCCTTTTTCAGGTGCTTGCATATTTTTCAGAGCGCTTGATTTCACAAGAGACTTTGGAGAGAAATGCTGTCAAGCAGAGAAAATATGATGATCAGGTACAATGCGCCACTTCGTTATTTAGTTTGAGTTACATAGAAAATTACATGTTAAGATGTAGGTGATCTAATTGGTAAAATGAAGCAAAGCTAGCTGGTACTATTTTTGACGGGATAGATTGTGCATATACTTTTTCAATGATAAAGGTTTAGGGATATAGTAGTCTGCAGATTAATATATACCTTGAATTAATATTTGCCTTTTATTTTTTTTTAATTTATTTTATTCCTTTCGATTGAAGGGGAGATCAAAGCACAAAAGATTTAAGGTTTTTTTTTTTGTTTTTTAATAGACAATACCCCGTAGTTCATGTGATATGGTTTTGACATTGTTTAGACAGTGATTTTCATGTGAAAGCTTGAGGTCTTGAACGGTGGGGACTAAATTACAAAATTTAATTTTGTTTAGGGACCTAATTACAAACTTTTAAAGTGTAAGGATCAATTTGCAATTTTAGTGAAAGTATAGGGGGCTAACTGTGTAATTTAACATTTTTCCATGGATTATTTGGTCATGTGAGGAGGATTTCTTAACCTTTTTTCCTGCCTTGATGCTAATTTTCTTTTTAAGAAAATCAAAGATGTTTGGAAAAGAAACAATGCTGAAAATAAGAACCTTGCTATTTATGTAGTGTATTTTGGGTCATAGTTGATGACTTTTAGATAATGTAGATGAAGAATTAACTGTATTTGAGATTATCAATAAACATTTATTCTAGTATTTTATTGTAGCTGGTGCTAATTTTTTTTTAGGCAATGGCAGACTCTTTACTTTGCATGTCAGTGATGCTTTCTACTAATTTTTTTTCTGTAATATACATTTGGTAGATTGTTATTGCATTCACCTATCATCGAAATGGAGCACTTGTTAGTTGCAAATATCGAGACATCAACAAGAACTTTTGGCAGGTAAATGCAATTGCTGATACTTATCTAATATGCTTCACATTAAGTTAAACTACTGTGACATAATTACATGGAAAACAACAGCCTTTACCAACTAGTCAGGTCTGTTACATTTTCAAAGAAATGTAATTTAATTCAAGGTCTTCTATATCTGTCTTTCACTTGTTTGTTTCCTCCATCTGATTAACTTCTCCCTTAGTTCAATTTTTTGTACTCTTGTTTTATTCTGATTATGTTAGAAGACATTTATCATAGTTTTTGTCAAAATTTTTGGTTTCTGCTCATGTCATGCCCTTTTTAATTTATGAATATTACATCTTTTTTCTTGATATCCTTTATTTCAGGAAGCGAACACAGAAAAAATCTTATACGGATTGGATGACATAGAGGGACAAAATGATATTATCATTGTAAGTTTTGTGGTTCTTCCTTCTGTAGAAATTGATAGAGAAGCTGAGTATAAGATCTAGAAGAGTCCGGAGGCTACTAGAATCTAGAAACTGTTAGAGCAGTTATAAGAGCTGCCAGCTAGGATCGATTCCCCTAACAGTTCCGAATGACCTTTCTACCCCTTTGATCTAGAGTGCTGAACACTCTTTTTATTTATGTGTAATCACCACTCTAAAGTGAAAATAATCCCATTTTCCACAATTCTCAGTTTCTCCATCTTCTCTCTCCTTCTCTCACTTTCTCTCTATTCTGAAACATTATCAGAAATTATTCAGAGGTTACCGCTTGTTTTTTGCTTTTTATATTTGTTATACTATAGGTTGAAGGTGAAATGGACAAGCTAGCAATGGAAGAAGCTGGCTTCCGCAATTGTGTGAGTGTTCCTGATGGTGCACCTCCATCTGTCTCCTCAAAAGAGCTGCCCCCTCGTGAGAAGGTTTGTCTGGAGCTTAACATATGTTTTATCTATTGTTATTCTTTACTATGCTCACCCTTTTGTAATTTTAAAATCTGATGCTTTTGTCATCATCATCATTTTGTAAAGCTAGGATACAAAGTATCAGTATCTATGGAACTGCAAAGACCAATTGATGCAGGTCTGTAACTATTATTCTTCTTTTCACTCTGATGCACAGAAGTTATTGGCTTTTCTCAACTTTCTCACTATTCTAATGATAGGCATCCCGAATCATACTTGCCACTGACGGGGATCAACCTGGTCAAGCCTTGGCTGAGGAGCTTGCACGTCGCCTTGGAAAAGAAAGGTTCAAATTTACTGCTCATGACTTGGTTTTTCCCCATCCTTTTGAGATAAATCACAATTTTGTTTTTATTTTTTGATAAGTTAGCATTATATTATCATGTGTGAGATTCAATTTCTTACAAAATAGCCCCCAGAAGAAGGAAAGTCACACAAGGCACCCCAGAATATTATAAATGTGTGACAAGATCCCCAACCATGATGCCGTCAACCCCGTTAACGGAAGTGCCACTGTGGCATTGTCACATTTTGGGACTTTTGTCACACCTTTATAAACTTTTTGGAGATTTCATTTGGAAGAAGAGAATAATACAACATAGATGATAAATGTTCTGCTATAAAAGCAAAACAGATAATAAGGTTTATCTAATAGAGCACAACTTTGAAACTTCTCAACATGTTTGAGATGGAAAGTCCTCTAAGGTCATGAGCTTTACATGAAATAGATGCTGGAGATCTAATCATATGCCATAAAACTTTGGCATCTACGGCACTTCATAACAGGTCACAATGGCCACATTTTATCCAACTAGCCAACCCCACCTAATGAGACAAGACTTTATGTCATTGTAGTGATGTAGGGCTGATGGAAACAGGTTTGGCTTAGTTTACAAGAGGAGGGTTAAGTAGTTGACTGGATGATTTTAACTGTTTAGTCCCTATTTGCTGCTAGTTGGCTGTCTATTTGTTCTTTTTGAGCTAGTTTAGTAGGTTTAAGAGCAGTAGTTCTAGTCTTACCTGTTGCCTATAAATACCAGTGGTTAGCTAGTTTTTCAATTTAGTCAAATTTCTGTTAAGTCTGTTAGTTCAGGAGAGGAAGAACTTCCTCCACAATTGGTAGTTCCAACCGTGTATTCCAACAAGGGATTATGATTTGCAATCCCTAGTTCATCAATAAAGCCTACTGATTCTGCTAATCCATGATCCTATCCACTGCTAATGTATAAAATGTAAGATTAAACATGCTTATTGTTCATGCCAATTGTTCTCAAGATGTTTTTGTCATTCATTTTGTTCTGCATATTTTGCAAATTTATGATGGTTTATATGATAGAATGGTGGTGTCTTTGTCTGCTTTTTATTCTCTTATAAATTTTCTGTTGCCTTGAAGATAAGATTATTTTTCTGTTTCCTTGTGTTATTTACATTCTCCCCTCTTGGTTAATTGTATGCATTTATGAGTAAAACTCCTCCTTGTGTGCTTGTAGATGCTGGCGGGTCAGATGGCCAAAAAGAGGAAAGGGAGATGAAAGTTTCAAAGATGCAAATGAGGTCAGCTACTGATGCACTAGTTCCACTCGGATGTAGAATTGTGTGATCTAATTTTGCTCCATGGTAACTGTAGTAAGCCTTGTAACATTTAAGCAGGTTCTCATGTATTTGGGTGCTGATACACTGAGGGAAGCAGTTGAGAATGCCGAATTGTATCCAATACGTGGATTGTTTAACTTCAGAGATTACTTTGATGAGATTGATGCATATTATCATCGAACCTTAGGATATGAATTTGGCGTCTCAACTGGGTGGAATAATCTGAATGAGTTCTACAATGTAAGAGCAGTTAGTTACATTTCTCTATCTTCTACAATGTTGTCTTGTAGGGGTTTTTATTTTGACTTTTTTTTGGTTGCTTGTTTCTTTCTTTTTGGGATTGAAATTTTAAATTGAAAGAAAAATTAGTTTATATGACAAGGCATAATGAGTTGTCACAAAAGCGAAAAACAAAGATTCAAATTTTTAGTATTTTGTAATAAAAATAAAAGTTATTGATTCTGAATATGTAATAAGATTTCACTGAATTGTTTCAACAGGTAATGTATTGGTAAAATTTTAATTTAAATCTAAATATTCAATAACATATCAGTGGGTTATTTTTCACATATAACATGAATGACAATGAAGTTTCAATTTTTTGGTTGTTTTGAGAAACAACCAAAAATTGATTCTTCAATAATATGTTATATTATTATTGTTGGTGTTGTTGTTATTATTATTATTATTATTTTTATTAATAATTTCGGCAATCTATTATGACACAACAAAATTTGGATAAGACACCATTGTTAGATGTCAAGAGTTTTCAGTTGGCTGGATTTTACAATCCCGTTCTTTCCTACAGCGAAATGATATTGCTACTTCTGTTTTTGCTTAATGTATCAGTAGTTTAAAGTCCTATGAAGTACCATAATGGACACTCTATATGACAGGGATACAAACACATATTTCTAAATTGATAGCACATATAAATGGCAAACAAATATGTATATTTTCAAGATTTACACAAGTTCAAATATTCATAAATTTCAATCTATGTATCTCCTTCATACATTCCAGGTTCTTCCTGATATTATTGAACATTCTTGATCTATGTCAAATTTATGAGATTACTTACCATTGCTAAGTTTATCTGAATGGTTTGTAGAGTATCCTTTTTATTGACATTTTACTCTAGATTTAAGCTGTGATTCAGTTGGTTTCTATACTAAAAGGAAAAGAATATTTGGTTAAATAGGATTTTATGTATGGTGGGTGGATGGGGGTATCTTTGAGTGACAGACTGATTTGTGTTGGACACATGGAATGCCATTAAGTTCATGTTGGTACTTTCTAGTTTAAGTCTGAATCTAGATGGAATGAATCTTAACAATAGCATCGGGTAGGTGTTGTAGTCCTCCAAATTCCCGAAGTAGCAAACAATCTCAGGAATGCATATCCAAAATGTACATATGGCGCATAAAAAGTAGTAGCCGAACTTTCATAAATCAAAGATTTTCATATAAATGCCTTTCAGAAAATTCCTGAAAAACATATCATTGGATTGTATGCAAGAGATATTTATATATCAAGACCTTCAATATTATAAAGTCACTAAATTGTTAATTTTGAAATTTCAAGGACCAAATTAAACGTTTACTCAATCAGTGATGTAATACAAAGAAAAATATCCAGTGATACTCTTATGACATGATCCACTCTTCATTCTTTTTTCTTTATTTAAACAGAAGTATTTGTTAAATGGTATATAGTAAAGATAGAAGTTTTTGTATTTCATTCAAAACGGAGATGTTAGTGTTCTGATTAATTGCTTTTTATCAGGTTGTACCAGGAGAATTGACTCTAGTAACTGGAGTTCCCAATTCAGGGAAGAGTGAGTGGATTGATGCCCTTCTTTGCAATATTAATGAAATTGCTGGCTGGAAATTTGCACTTTGTTCCATGGAGAACAAGGTGAGCTATTTCATTTGTGATTTTCAAAATTTGGGTTTGCTATGATGGGACTTAACAGGATTGCGCTTAGATTAGAATGTTGATTGACCTCTCCTTCTAACCTTCATTGATCTTTTTTGTTTACTAGATAGAAAGAAATATCATTAATAAGAAGTGAAGGATAAGAGAGTGTTTTGTTTGAGTTTACATTTTCTGTTTTTCATTTTTAGTGTTTTTTGTTTTTAGGATTTTGTGAAGAAAAAGAGAAAACAGTTTAAGCAATAAAATCCTAAATAATGATAGATATGTAAAAAGCGGGTCCGATGACGTCTATTCCTAATCCTAAATGGAACGGAACGACGCAGGGATCTAAAATACTACATATATATATATAAGTAGATAAGACGATAAGACGATTTTTTCGATTCCTTTTTGTATCTAAATGATATATAATTGAATTAGTATTTTCTGTTATCATTTTGTTACACACCCAAATATGGGGTGAGAATAGAAGCTTTTAAGACTATGAGGGGACAGATTCTGCCATTACCTTTTCATCACAGCAGGAAGAGGAGCGTAGAGGGTAAAAGGGGGAAATAATAAAAATGGGGATATTCTTGTAACTAAATATCATCTGGCACTAGTAGTGAGAGAAGTGTGAAAGAGGGTCAGGGGAGTGATCCTAATTGGATTGGTTGTGGGTGTAGGAGGGGTATTAGTAGTAACAGAATGAGTGAGAGATAGGAATTGAGAGAATAGGAAGGTTTAGGAGAGGCTGGCTCTCCAAATATCACCCAAGCATCTCTATACTGTTTAGTTTTCTTTCATAATTCAATAATATCAAGGGAGTGTGATCATCCTGATTCACCCCTTTTCTTTCTGTTTGGTTGTGTGTGTGAATTCTTTTTCTCAGGTACCAGTTGTTACAACCTCCTATCTTCACTTTTTTCTTCACAAAAGCTTGAAAACAAAACACTGAAACTGGAAACAAAAATTGGAAATGCAAACCCATCAGACCCTAACTTCAGTTTTAATTGATCTGTTTTGTCAACAGTTTTTTGTAGGTTGAACCATGATAAGTTATGTGCCAATTTCTCATACTTATTCTTCTTTTGTATGTTTACTTATAACCTATTTGTTATGTAAACGGTAATTAACTTTGTTTGTAATTCCTTCAATGGTCTCTTGTGGACATCTAGCAATTTTTTGGTGTAAAGATCATCATTTTATAGGAGACTTTTGCTCTCAGACTGGAGACCTATGCTTTATTGATAAATCTTTTGTTTTGTTTTGCTTTTGTATAGTGGAACCCTTATTCCTAATTTGTATTATCATTCTCATCTTATTGAAATTCTTTATGTATATATATTGCAAATTCTAGTTTGAAGATTTTTCGGTGGCTATACAAGTGTTACTAAAATTAAAATCATACTTTTTTTTTATATTTTGGTAATAATTATTTTTTAAGTTAAAAAGCATTGTTAAATAATACAAAAGTGTTACTTTAATTTTAGCAACGTTTTTTCAGAAAAGCCTTTCTTTGAAGCGCGGTGAGCTTTCTCTATACAATAGTTATAGTTAACACTTCTGGTCATCTTTTGTCAGCTCTCTTTTGTCATGTTTTTCTTTGTTTATATTCCTGAAATTGTCTTTTACATTTTGCATGATTTTGAAGTTTATAAGGTCCCCGTTTGTCATTATTGTAGGTCACCTACAGTTTGGAGGATTTTGCCAATTACATAAGAAAATCTTTGTTTTGGCTATAGGTTATCTGACCTAACCTTTGCTTAAGGGCCAAATTTTATAATCCTCTACATTGATTCGGCCAAAACTGAAAATAAGAATTTGTGTGTCCACATCCCCCTTCAGTATTCTAGGTTAAGATTTCAAGAATTTCGAATATTTTTCCTTTTTGTTTTTTTTTTATTTTTTTGAAAAGTCCCCATTGTACTTTATATTCTCCTGACATCCTTCATTCCTAGTGGTTCAAATATTATGGTATGTGTTGGGATTGGGTGTTAGATAGGAAATGATAAAGCTAAATGAATGTTACTTATATAAATTGAAGGAAATCCTAATTGATAAGGAAATAATTATGCAATAATAGTAAATATTAAAACTCATTCTTGGAAATCATCACAGATACTCCGTGATATTCCTAGAGATGTTATAAGATATTCTTTTATTTTCTAATAGTGTGCATTATTTTAAAGTTGTTAACCTTGTTGATTAACATATTTGATTACGTGTGCTTTTTCTTTGTGTCCATAGTAAACGGCGACTTCCACAATAGGAAAGGGGTGGGGCTAGAAAATTTCTGGGGCGAACATATACATGGGTAGGATTTTGGAAAATAAACAGAAAATAAAGCAATTTTTACTTCAATAGAGAAGTAGGAAAAAAACAGCTTTAATAATCCACGAAATGAGATGCCATAGAGGATGGCAAGACATACTACTACTGCTCTATTTCGGGCATCTCAATTATTTTCTATTTAGCTTTCAAATGACTGCCTTGAATGTATAGGGCTAACTGCAGCTTACCTCTCTGAACTTTGACTAATGTGCAGTATACCCTCTAACGTTTCAAAAGGTGCAATTTGATCCCCTTAATATTATCAAATTATGAAAAAAGACCTTCTTATAACCTTTCTTAATTGAAGGGTAATCCTGGAATGAAAGTTTTGCATGAGTTTCTAGCACATTTTGAAATGTTAGTGGGTAATCTGCTGGAGTCAAAGTTCCGGGGGGGTAATTTGCATTTTACCCTATGTAAAGAAGGGAATATTTGGGGTGTAGAGTCCATGATTTTTTTGCAATGTCAACAGTTCATGAGACAGAAAAGTTCATATGATTTGGTTGGATAATAGGCAGTATATCATATTGTATGAGCTGATACTTAATATTTTGGCGGGAGTTTGGGATTCAATGTTAATAACTTCCATTGTTCTTTTTCCAATTGTTTCCCGCTGATAAAATTTCTATTAGGATGAAGAAAGGAAGTGTACATAGATATAGGAGGACAAGAGTCTGTTAGGGACTTGGGTATTATTGGGTACCCAAAATCCCACATTGGGAAGTTTGGGATGCTTGATATTGTATCAGTGTCGCATGTCTTCATCTTCCTCAAGTAGCAGAGAGGGAGAGTGAATGAAAGAGAGTAGAGTGTGTGTGAAGAGGGAGAGTGAATGAAAGAGAGTAGAGAGTGTGTGAAGAGGCAGAATACCAGATCCAGAAAAGAGCTTTAGGGTTATTAAAATGACAAAGACCCTTAAAAAACTTCCAAAAAAGAAAACCGCCAATCTGCCTTACATGTATTGGACTGCCATGGCACCATCGCCAATGCGGCCGACATTTGCCCAATGCCATTTCCGCATTCTGGACACCAAAGATGGCAGTTAACCCAAAAACCGCCACACCTTAACTCCATGGCACCACCATGGCAGCAATTTATAAACACTGATCAAGTTTGATGAATTACTTCATTTTGTTATTGACTGCTTGTCCCCATTTTTTGTATCTCAGAATGTTCTATGACTGCAATAATTGTGGACATTGTTATGTAGAATTCTTTGATCATCTTAGTTGACTTGCTTATATAATGATAGTTATGGTGAACATACTGAACGGATGTGTTTGGAGGAATACGAACAAGGCAAGCTCTGGCTAAGTGATACTTTCTTTCTCATAAGGTTAGCCAATTACAAAAAACTCTTCTACTAATGTTTCCATGCCAATCATTGTTAGATAGCTTCTCTTTTTCCCATGAATTTGGTGCTTCATTGGTGTTTACTTTATTCATACTTAATATTTGAAAAGAGATGCATAGTATGTTTACTATTACGGTTTTTGTTTCACCACTTGAGCTCTGTTTCTCTTGTGAATGGCTTGAAAGTCAGTCTACTTATGAATATATGAACTCAATATATAGAATATGTATCTAGTCAAATCTCTTAGATTTAAGGATTTATGATTATGTGGTTATAGCAATACCATCTACGTAGAAAACAAGATAATGCATTGACTTGAGAATGGATGATTATGGTTTACAAAGTGTTTTCCTAACTGTTCACTACACTGCATACAAATTCCATATGATAAATTTTCTGAACAATGCCTGTATGACTGTTTAAGACCGTATAGGGACTATACATCTCAATATGAAAACTAGACCTGACTCCCTCCAAGCAAAATAGCCCAGTGATTTTTCAATGTTGACTTCGTACTGTGTTACTGTGGAGAGGCAACGCTACCAACCAGAATGATAACATAGATGATAAACAAATTAACCAATGTCAACAAACATCTTGAATTCTTTTAAATCCTTCCCACAATAATAACAAGCAGAGTATAGAATAGAGAAAAGGATGAAGGTAGAGAGATCTAGAATAGAACAGAAAAGAGAAATAGAATAGAATAGAAATATGGAATTGTCTCATCCAAGCATATCAGTGTGATATTCCCAGGTCTGAAAGTATGTTCAAGTATGATGTATGAGTAATATGTGTAAAGTATGAACAGTAACAGAAATGATAACTTGGCTTTCGAGAGGCCAAGACTCTCCACTAATTCCACGCACCACTTTCCCGAATACAAAGGCATTTCCCGGTTTCTATTTATATCGCTCATTCCTTCTAACAGATTCCCTAACAAACTCGGTCCCACTCCCTTAATTATTTAAATTTCTTTCTTCTCTGATATGTAAATTCCAGAGTGGGGATTCCCTTTCTGCCCTTCCACCACTCTGCTATTTGGGTTTGTAACAATACCCGCCTCGGAAACACCTGCTGCAACTTGTCAGCCTGCTTCCAACTTCTTTCAAACTCAGGCAAGTTGAGCCATTTAACTAGGACTTCTAGCTCCCCTTTGGCATTGCTTCTGCTGTCCAGGACCTTCTCAGGAGCCACCACCAACTCAGCGTCTTCTGATAACTCATCCGGAATAGGCTGCGGAGACATAGAGGGGCTGATACTCTTCTTGAGAAGAGCGACATGGGGAACACCTGACGGATCTTGGCTGTCTCCGGCAGCTTGAGCTGATACACCACTTCACCAATCCTCTCCAAAACCTCAAAAGGCCCATAAAAACGAGCCTAGAGCTTCTCATTAATTGTGGATGCCAAGGACCCCATCCTATATAGATGAAGCTTCAAATAGACCATATCACCCACTGCGAACACTACATCCCACCTCTTCTTATTGGCTTGCTGTTTCATCAGATTTTGGGCATGGTTTAAATGAAATTGTAGCTCATCTAACATCTGATTTCGTTCTGACAATAGAAGTCTTACATCCTCCACAGCTGATTCGAAACCACCCTTAAACTCAGGCGGTGGTTCCCTCCCATACAAGGCTCCAAATGCAGCATCCGAATGGAACCATGGTAGCTAGTGTTGTACCAAAATTCTGCCGAAGATAACCAAGCCGGCCACTGTTTCGGTTTCAACCCTGTAAGACACCAGAGATAAGTTTCCAAGCATTTGTTGACAGCCTCCATTTGCCCATCCGATTGGGGATGATAGGCAGACGACATCCTTAATGAAGTCCCAGCTTGTTTGAAAACCTCAGCCTAGAAGGTACTCATAAAGATTTTGTCCCTACCTGAGACGATGAATGAGGGAAATCCATGAAGACGCACCAATTCTTTGATGAATAAAGAGGCCACATCCTTTGCACTAAAGGGTTGAGAAAGGGGACAGAAGTGGGCATAAAGGCAATCAACCACCACAAAAATGGTGTCCATTCCCTTAACCTTTGGCATCCCCCCAATGAATTCCATAGAAATGTCTGCCCACACATTAGCAGGAATTGGTAAGGGATGTAGCAGACCTGCTGGTTTTAAAGTGGAGTGTTTGTTATGCTGACACACCTCACACTCCTTAATGAAATCCATGATAGCAGCCTTCATACCTTCCCAATACAGCAGGGAAGAAATTCTCTTGTAAGTGTGAAAGAACCCAAAATGTTCATATCTTAAATCTTTAGGTTTTCAGATAAAATTTTCTCCAAGACATTCATTTGGAAATATAAACTTGGGTCTTTTGTTTGGCATTTCATCTTAGTTGGACTAATAATAATGGCAAACTACAAACGCACAATCTTCTGATCGCTTTGTGTTTTATATGTACTTATAGTTCAGAATTAATGTGTCATTCAAATATTTATTTATTTGTTGTTGTCCTGCTGGGATTATCTTGGATCAAGCTTTGAGAAGTTTGGGGATACCCCCTAACAAGCCACATAGTTTTTTCTTTTCTTTAAATTTTTTCACTTGATTTTGTGCCTTTGGAATTTTCATATAAAATAAGCTAATATTTTATTTTTTATTGCAAATTTTTATTTATTTGTTTATATTTTGCTATTCTATGTTGTCTTTACTATTTAGCTAGAATTTCCAAGGGCTATCATATTTTGACAACATTTGGATATGGTTGCCTACCTTACATCCATGTGGCATTAAGCAATTCTTTTTTTGGTGTCTTTGGTAGATATGCAAAGTTTGGCATGTCTAATTTATGTGGCTCAATCTTTAGGACTTGTTACTATTTTAAATTCTTGTGAGGAGACCCTATTATCTAACTATGTGCACTTCTCTCTTACAGTAGTATAATTTTTTTTCTCTTAAAAATATTGTAATTTCATGTCAAACTAATGAATTCTGGTGGCGGACTACTAGGTGTGAAGATGATTCCCTTCCAAGTATAAAGTGGGTTCTTGACCTTGCAAAAGCAGCTGTATTAAGGCATGGGGTGCGTGGACTTGTGATTGATCCTTATAATGAGCTTGATCATCAACGACCTTCGAACCAGTAATTCTCCAATTCTGAATATGGAAATTTGTTTAGCTATGTCTACGTTATTTTTATATATGACTTCATCTTCTATCAATTAAATATTTGATTTCATCATCGATACACCTTTTCTCTTATTTTTTGCGAGGGGTAAACAAGGAACAAGAAGTTATAGTCTTTTATGTTTTTATTTTTAATTTTTTTCATCATATATAATTACAGTTTATGAAAAGAGAAGTGTTATTGACTTCCCACCTGTGTATGCGTTGTAAATATACACACTTGAAAGATAGGATGATAACTACCTAATCCTACAGCAGATAAGATATGAGATAAGCCTCGTCAGTAGTTATAATTATAATATCTTATAACAGATTACGAAAACCTTTTCACTCAAGCTAAAGCTTAGTAATCTATCTTTAAGCATGTTAGAAAATAGCTCAAAATAGCAAGAAAAGACACCAGAATTCAGCAACATTTTAAAGCCAAGTAACAAGACGAGATAACTAGCTAGAAAATGGGGCCATACGACTGCTGAAAATTTATTTAGGACCATACAGAACTGCTGGAGTTTGAACCATGGTTATATGGGACTGCCGGATGTTGAACTGGGGCAGCATGTGACTGCCATATAACGAGCCATATGTTTTCTATTTGAGCGAATACATAGCCAAGCAATGAGACTGAAGTTTGCTGGACCAGAAGACTAAGAAACAGAGACTGGGCAGTATTTTCTTTTTATTATCCGAGACTGGGCACCATGAATTGATGTCTGCTGGACTAAAATTTATGCCCAAATCTCACTTTTAATGAGCACTATTACACATGATAGATGCTTATTTCTGACGTGAATAAAACCAATGTCACCCTTTGCTTTGTTACTGTGATCATTCTTTCTCTTGTACCTCAATGTTGTCCATTCGAAGAATATCTAATTGCTGTTGATTTTCTGTTGCAACTTGCAGGACTGAAACTGAATATGTAAGTCAGATGCTTACCTTAATCAAACGTTTTGCCCAATTTCATGGATGCCATGTTTGGTTTGTTGCACATCCCAGGCAGGTTAGTAATAATCAACATACATCTTCAACTTTTTCTTTTCTTTCTTTTTTTTCTTTTAAATTTTATTTATTCACTCTATATGATGTTCATATCTCATTTCTCATGTAATCTAATAGCTTCATAATTGGACTGGTGGTCCTCCTAATCTGTATGATATAAGTGGAAGTGCACACTTCATAAATAAGTGTGACAATGGAATTGTTATCCATCGTAATCGGGATCCAGAGGCTGGGCCAATTGATCAAGTTCAGGTGATTGTTTATAGCAAAATTGTGGATAGTTTAAGTTATCATTTAATATTCATATACTAAATAAAATAAATATGTTCTACTGTGCCTTCGGTTCAGGTGTGTGTTCGAAAGGTACGGAATAAGGTCGCTGGGACAGTAGGTGATGCCTTACTGTTGTATAATAGGTACAAAGATTATCCCTCTTGATCCTTTATTACTTTACTGCCATGCATTCTCCAATTGTTCAGTTAAACAAAGTTTCATCAACAGAGTACATGATCAGGGATTATGATGAAGCCATACTTAAGTGCTTAGTCTGATATTGGTTTTACAATAAGTTTATAGTGGCAATGGGGTTACTCTACCTTGTACCCTAAGTTCTTGTAAATTTAATGGCTCGAGTCAGCTTTTTCATCTCAGATAGCTTGTTTCTTGCTTTCTTAGTAACACCTCTGACTTCTTTTAACTTCTTTGGAATTAAGCACAGTATTGCATCTTGAGAAGTTGAAATACTAATTCTCACAAAGTACTAAAACCATCCAAATATCCTTTTCTTATTGCAAAGATCCTTTTCTTCCTATAATCTTTCATACCTACCTGCCCTTTCATCCCCACCATAAAAAGATAAATAAAAATAATCTATTTGGTTCTTGGGTTAATTCTTATAGTTTGTGTTTACTAAATTAATTATTCTTATTATTATGTTGGGCAGGGTAACTGGCGAGTTCACGCCAGTTTATAAAAAGAGTAAGCATTGAAACAAGTACGTCTTGAAATGATGTTACCACCAATGGAACATGGCTATGGTGTGACATCTTATGCTTTGCAGGATTTGAATGTATTAACATGTAATTTTCACCAGATTAGGTTTTTGTATCTTAGGAATATATCTTAGAAATTTAATTTAGTTGTTATGCGTAATAGTTGTACAGTACAGATATAGATGGTTGTTACCTTTGTAATGACCGTTGGATCCCGATTGAATGAAGGGTTGAAGGGTAGTGCAGTTAGAGAAGATTGTAGTTCTCAATCCTATTAGAATTTTACTCAGACTACTAATCGGTTCTGTTTTCGAATGTTCTAAGACAAGTTCCCAGGAATAATTCCCTGGTTGATATTATATTCATCTTGAGTAGTAGCCGTCATGCCAAAGGATGTGACTGAAGACAGAGCATGGTCAACGTTCCAAAATCCCAAACCTTTATATCTTGAAAGAAAACTTGTTTTCCAATGTAGTTTAGGAAAAATCATAGCTACAAAGACAGTTGCTGGGGACTGGCAACAGGCAAGAACACACTGACCGATTATTATTTAACTTAATGCAGATAACATGGGGGGATGTTTTAAGATTCATATGAACACTAACAAGGGTAAAATGATTTCTTTGTTGGTACGTTTAATGGGAAATATTTTTGAAAAACTTACATCCAAAATTCAAGTGCTTAAAGGGTCTTGGCTAGGGTTAAAAGTTAATGATCATTATCCTTATCATTAGTCACAAACATATCAATTATTAAGAGTTAATCTTGTTTCGTCAATCTCTACTACACAAAGTCAAGTAAGCATAATTGGTCTTAATTTACTGATTGAATTTAGTACAAAGTTAGTGAAAACAAGATTAACTAATTGGTTTTAACTCACTAATTAAATTTAGTACAAAGTTAGTGTTAATGAAAACAAGATCAACTAACAATGTTATAAATTACTATACCATGGGTGGGAACTAATGATTGGTTCTCTCTATAAAGATTTGGATTTGCTCAAAATGATCAAATTATATCTGGTCTTGTTTCTACATTTTCAGTCATTTTAAATATTATTATAAAATATTAAATTTTCCGTTATTTAAATCAAAAGACTCAAGATTACTTAATTCTTCGATCTCAAGTCAAAAAAGAAAAAATTTATTCTATAATCAAAATAAATATTTTATCAAATAGTTCATTATATAATTTTATTATAATAGTGTTTAAGATAAATAAAATCTTGACTAAGAAAATTAAATCAAATAAAAAAATATGTTTGTTAAGTCATTTACAGTTCATAATAATAATAATAATAATAATAAATTAAAATTTAATAATTAAACCATATTTTAAAAATTTACTTAAGAACTAAAAAGATAAAAAAAATTATATATTGTTTTCCTCAAATTTAGTAAAAATATATTCATCCTATCGGGTCTATAAATGAAAATAAATTAATAAAACCCCCCACAAAATTTAATTGACATATATTATGATTTATGATTGATAAGAAAATTATTATAGCTCAGTTTCAGTATTAATCATAAAATAAAAAATAAATTATATTGAAAATTGTTGTAGTTATTTCAAACTAGTTTCATTAGATACAGAAATTAAAGAAGAGAGGAAGGAAGGAAAAGCAAAGCATCTTTTGTGGAAAGAAAAATGGAGAAGGCGTTGAGAGCTTACGCGGAGGTTCTTCGTCTGGTTCGGCGATTACCAAAGGAGTCGAGAGGTTACTACGCCAAGTACGCACGCGAGAACTTCGTGAATTACCGCGACGTCGATCCCTTTGATTCCACCACTCTCCATGACCTCTTCCATCGCACTTACAACCACTCCATTTGGCTCCTTCACAAGGTCTTTTCTTTTCCTCTCTCCCTTCAATCTTAATCTTTACTTACTCCATTTCATGGCGTCATCGTTCGCTTGCAGTATTCCATTGATGATTCTGCCGCCGATAAGCTCAAGCGGATTTGTTGCGGGTAATGCCACTATGTACCACTGTTGTGCCCTAATTTTTGTTGCTCACTTTGCGTATTCTTTAAAGGTTGTTGGACGAGAGTTGTGGCAATTTTGTTGTTAAAGGTAGCTTAAATTTGATTCACTTATTATGCTGTGTATCCAAGAACATGAATATTAACTTAAATTTGCATTTTGAATTCACGTTCTTTCTTCGATGGTATTGTTCTTTTTGTCCAAACAAAGCTTAAGATGTGATCTATTTTCCTATTTGTTGCTTGGTCGCCAACAGAACACATCCTTGTGTGATGCTTATCTGAAGTTGGGGACATGATTGTAAAATTGGATTAGTAGGCAAATTAGATATGAATCTGTTAAGTATCTGAGGGGGAAGAACCACTCTCCTTGTATACAACATCAAGCATCCCATACTACTCGATGTGGGACTTTGAGCACCCCATAATACCCAAGTCCCTAACAATATACCGGCCCTGGAGAGCCGACGTCCACGGAGGCTTCACTCGATCGACACTGACCCAACGGTAGCCACTTTGCTACGGTCTATCAGTATTCGGTATTCACCTTAATCCAGCCTATAGGTAGCCATTTCCATAGCGCTGACAACCACGCTCTGATACCATTGTTAAGTATCTAAGGAAAGTGGGAAACCACACCTTAAAAGCTAGCTGTTAAGGGGGAAGAACCACTCTCCTTGTATACAACATCATGCATCCCATACTACTCGATGTGGGACTTTGAGCACCCCATAATACCCAAGTCCCTAACAGAATCCAATTCCGGTGGTATTGTCCCCAAGTATAAGTGTAATAATGTATTACGGATTGAAGAGTTAACTATTCATAGAGCTACATGTGATGACTAAGAGCTAGCAGTAGATGCACGTAAAGATGCTTAATTATTCCCCATGATGCAGGAGGTGGCAGCATCTCCCTGACCTGGTTTGTGCCGAGAATTTCGCATGCCATGGAATTGGGGAGGCTGTGTCCTTCTTTTGGTGTTATTTTGGAGAAATTGTATATTTGGGTGTGGTCTTGAAGGCTTGTTCTGCTGCAGCTTGAGCCATTCATAAGCTGTTTGAATTTTCGGAGCTGTCACTGGATGATTGGATGTGGTGGAAATTAAGGAATTGGAAGGTGAGCTTGTTATGCAAACAGCTCCTCGTACTATAAATACCGAAGAGCCTTCGATAGGTTGTTAATCTCGGCAGACCGAAACCTCGAACCATTGACCGGGTTAGGGTTTTGGCTGGGCATTTCGGTTGTCTGTTTCTTGATTCTCTGATCTGGTCATCTATTTCGCTCCTCCTGTGCTCTCTATGCTGCACCTCGCCAGGGTGCTTGCCTCAGACAGACACCCTTGAGCCTCTACACCGTGTCACCGCCATCTCTTTTCAGAGGGTTGTGCACTCCTGCTTCCTCCGGCTCGCCACACTTGCCTCCTGCAGGTAAGTGAGTTGAAATTCTAATTTCCCAATTATTGTACATTCCGCATTTGCTTATTATTGGGTCGGAATCTGAGTTGATAATTGTATTGATTATTGTGTTTCTTCCCCTTTCTAATTGTTGTTGTACATTATTTTTCTCTTCAATTTGTTGTTGGTTCTGTTGCTGTTGGAGTATCGTGCATTCTGTTCCTAATTTTTTCCGGCTAGGGACATAGGTTGTAGTCTCTATTTCTCTTCTATTTTGTAAATTTTTCTTTTTGTGACAGTTTGTAGTCTGCGTTTCTCTCTATATATATTTTTTTTCAAATAAATAAATTTAAGAGTCACTTTTGCAATCCGTCTTATGATTCTACGAATTATTCTACACATTATGAATTTGCATCTTCGTTCTTAGTTCACTACCTTCGTTGTGGAGATTTTATTGTTATCTAGAACTCCACATGATCCTATAATCCCCATTGATGCTTGGATGAGAGTGAATGTTAGTGAGTTACAAAAAAATCTAGGATAATTACGTTTTGAGAGCGGCTCTATTTTCAACAATGACAAAATCTAGGTGTTACTTTCACTGTATCATGAAATGTGTCATTTCACTTTTGAGAGTCCTAGGTGTTATTGTTCACTGGGTATTTTGACAATTTTAAATGATTTCATCCCTGTAAATCATATTACGAATTTTACTTTGGAATTGATTGTAACTTTCTCACTGGTTCATGAAATCCAACAGAAGCATAAGTTCTTGCAAGTTATTTCCATGGTAAAAGTTTCTTGATGCTGCTACTATTGCAACAGTTGGTGCCAACATGATGCTTAGTGAACACTAAAATTGATATCAATTCGATCTATGGACTTTGTTCTGCTGAGCATGAAGCATAGCACTGACATTTTTGCTAGTGTTTTATTCTGCCATTTTCATACATGGTGGCAAAAATTTCTTGTGCTTTTATTAGGTAGTGCAACTTTTTTAAGCTTATTTTGTTTTTAAAGAAAGTATTATGGCAATCTAACTTTCTTATTATAAAAAGAAGCTAAAGTAGCAAAAAATACCTTATCTCTGCATGTAAATCTGGGAACTTAATTCACATGTAGAGTTCTTGAATATTCAGTGGGACTTTTGTACATTTTTATAATTCATATGTAGAGTTCTTAAAGGTACTAGGTTTGTTTGAATTGTAGGACCTTCTCTATCCTTTGCATGATTTTGACTACTACTAAATTTATTTAAACTCTTGGACGATGCATTAAATTTAGCTAAATCTTTTTTAAGTTTATCTATATCCTTAAGATGAGTTTCACGATTCGTATGATGAATTTTGATCTTCACATTTTTGTTTACCAATAGTATTTTCATTTTTCAAAATGTCTAACATCTTTTTTGAAGTTGCAAAACTTTTTTCTTTATTTGACCATCTTTGTGAATTCTTAAAATAATTCATCATAAGATTCTTGTAACTCATAATAATAGTTAGAAAAATTTGCGGTCTGAGGTTGGCTGTAAGATAGAAGTTTGCAACTTTGTCTTCATCATCTAAGGAAGCTAAAGAAGCGTCGGCATTTTTTCATGAAATATATGCTTGTTGCTTCTTCTGTATCTTCACTTTTTCGTCTTTTTGAATTTTCGAACAATTGGGTTTGATGTGTTCCTTCACTCTAGATTAGATTCATAGCATTTTGAATCCCTGTGTTTGCTTATTGGTTGTTTTGTTAAATTGACTTTTTTGTTGAATTTTCACGATGATAGTGCAAATTCTTGTTCATCATCGTCTTCATCGTCCTTGAATGTTGAAGCTTTGAGTGCTAAGCTCCTCTTATTTTCCTTTCCTTGTGATTTCTTAAAGAAGAGTAATCTGATGTGATAAGATTACCTCTTAATTAATCATAAGTGAGGTCTTCAAAATTCTTCTTTTCTTGAATAGCATGTACTTTGGAGTCCCACTGATGTTAGGCTCCTTAGTATCTTGCTAATTATGTCTCTTTCGAAAAGTTTTCATCAAAGCAAATTTATTTTTGTAACAATATTTGAAAATCTTTCAATCATATCTTCAATTTTCTCGTCATCCTTCATTTGAAATTTATATTCACGAACAAGTTGATCAATCTTGCATTGTTTGACGTGGCTTGTTCCTTCCTATGTAATACTTGTCGAACTCGTATCTCTTTGGTCATTTCATGCGTTAAGATTTTCATGTAATCACTTTGAGTGATGGCGTATTGAAGATACATGATTACTTTCTGATTGAACTGAAAGTTTTCTATAATCTTTGTCTGACCAAATATCTCTTGATTTTTCTTTGAGAACAGACCCCAATCTTTATCATCGTCTTTGGGCCTTATTCTCGTTGCTGCTGCGAACGTCTCTACTCGGCTTCTCTCTCTTCAAGCTCGCTCTCTCTGATCTTACTCTGTCTCACGTGAACGTCCCTACTCGCTTGTCCTCCTTGTCATTACCTCCGTTTAACTGCTCGGCGATCACCTCCTTGCGCACGTCTCTGTTGCTCGGCTGTCTTTTCTTCTCCAATGAGCACTCTTTCATTGCTTCTTCAGTCCTAAATTTTAGAGTTCCGCTATACATTCAAGTCTTTGGCAACTAAGTCTAACCAAGTTGGCCCAAATCTAACAAAAACCACTCTCACTATATGCAGTGTGTATACACGCACACTTCACTAACGCAAACATATCCTCCTCTTCTTCGCATTCATTCTTCTTTTTCGTCGCGTTCCTTCTTAGAGAAGGAAGAGAAACGCAGAGATGGAAAAGAACGTAGAGAACACAGAGATGGAGGAGAACGTAGAAAATGCAAAAAACGTTGAGAAAATTCAAAAAAGAAATCTGAACTTGAAAATACAACGAAAGCATTTCTAAAATACACCAATTTATAATCCAAATACACCAAAATGGGAACGAACAGATTCATCAAAATAATACAATTCGCCTTGGTTCAATTGACAGTTTGAACTTGAATTATTCATTGTCTTTGAAAACGAAATACCTGTTCAAAACTGATTTCATTGCTTAATTTTAAAAAATTTGATCCAAATCTGCAAATCATATAAGAGAGTATTGATCTTGAACGAAAAAAATACAGAGAACGAAGAGAAGGAAGAGAAAAACCAAACCAAGTCATCCAAGCAATTTTTTGTAACGCGCCTCCCCCCTCCCTCCAAGTTATGTGAAATAGACGTGCGCCCCCCTCCTCCTCCTATTAACGTAACAGAATTACATAAAGTTTTTTTTTTCAACGTAAACATTCTTCAATGTCAACAATCTGATTGCAATTTTTGGATTTGCTCTGCTACTCATCGTTTTTCTTCTTTTTCTTCTCTATTGCTTGTTGTTCTTCTTCCTATTCTTCGTTTTTCTCTCCGATCTGTGGATTTATCTTCTTCATTTTCAGATTTCAATAGGCTATCAAAACAATGAATGATTCAACTTCAAATCAATTGAATGAGAGCGATTTGGATTATTCTTCTGAATCGAATCAAGCGGACAAGGTTTTTATTATTGAATTGAATTGAATGCAATTGTTAAATTGTAGACGCTGGTGTTCTGATTTGGATTGAACTGAATTGAATTGAATGGAATGTAATCTCTGAATTTTAGATGCAGGTTTTTCGAATTTGATTATATATATACAATGTTCGAATTTGAATTTATATAATGAATAATGTTCCGTTCATTTAGTACTATATAATGGTTTCACTTTAGTAACATGTTCGGTTCGTTATGCAGACAGTTGTTTAAATTTGAATTTATATTATGGATAATGTTTTGTTCATTTAGTACTATACAATTGTTTTGCTTTAATAATGTATTTGGTTCATTATGCAGACAGTTGTTCGAATTTGAAGTTCATTTAGTACTATACAATGGTTTTGTTTTAATAATGTGTTCGGTTCATTATGCAGACCAGGTGTGTTGTGGATGAACAATTTGTCTCAAAAGTTGGTATAATTTTCAAAACACTAGAAAAAGTTGAAAAGTTCTACAAAAATTATTCTAAACTTGCTGATTTTTCTACCAAAATAAGGAACACGAGTCATAATGGATATAAGATTAAGAATCAACTAATCATATGCAATAGAGAGGGGCTCTTGATGTTTAGGTGTTTTTGAAATTGAATACTAATATAAAAAAAATTTTCAAATTAGCTTTCTGCAATAGTGCTATATATTATATACACTTTTTTCGGTTCATCTAGTATATTAATTTTGGTTCATTTGTGTTTTCGGGACTTTTGATGTTTGATAAATACCTTAAATCCATTCACTGTGAACTTAAAATAAAACAGCAACTCAAACAGTTTCAACAGATATATACATTTACATTAATTTTTATTAACATTTACATTAATATTCATATATATATTAAAAAGGAAGTGATTGTTTTTTTAAACAAGTTAAACAAATTAGTGTTAATTACGAGTAAAAAAAAAAACAACTTATTTATTATCTATATCACCAAATGTGAATTTACAAAAAGGGCTTGAGAGGGCAGGAGAAGACTTGGGGAGTCTTATGGCTTCAGATGCCTGAATCACTTGGTCTCTTATTTTGTTAATTTTGTTCATTGACCGCTGAGCCTGATATATTTTGCTTCAACTTCCTCTCCATCCTCCATCAAGGATTTTGTCCCAGCATAAACTCTCATATGGGATATTATTAATCCCTGAAAAAGATATAAAAAATAAAATCAGGCATAAGGAGTGATTGAATAAAACATGATAAATATTCAATCAGTAAGAAAAATATTTTCTGTATGCAAATGAACTCAAGTGAACACTTAACAATCAAGTGAATGTAAATCACCAACTATAATAAACCGAGTTATATATCACAGAAAGTAAATAACAACACATGTCCATTCGTATGACCTAGTTATGGAGAAAAAAATAGAATCAGAATAAGTCGATCTACTAAATGAACCAACTCAATTCACTAAACCTTAAATCGAACTAGGAGAAACGCGAGTTTAGCGTGAAATTAAATGAACATAATAACAATAGTTTTTCTCATACCTTGGAGAATTTTTATTCTTGTTTTTGTTTGTTGTTTCTTCTTCTTTTCAAAAGTTTGATGCGATTTTGGAGCAGCGGCAGTTTTCACAGAGAATACAAATGAGGCTCGAGAGATTGAGTGAGATTTAAATTTTTCCAGTAGCAGTTTCGACAGTGAAGAATGAACGTCGTTTCATATTCAAGCACAAATGGTAACGTTTAGCGGGAATTTTGCGCGTGTATACACGTTTCATTTAATGAGATTGAATTTTTTTTGTTTTTACGCTATTTAGATAGACTTGGATGAAAGATTGTTTGGATGTGTAGTTCAACTGTATTTTTATAATTTTAAATTTGTTTAGATTATACTTTTTATTTTTGAATTTAAATTTTAAAAATTAGAAAGAAGTTTAAATTTTGTTTTAAAATATTGGAGAGATAATAATGTGCAGAATAACAAATATACGCATATGTTTGAGGTTATTTTTTATTTTACATTTTTGTAAAGAAATGGCTGTAAAATAGATGATTTTTTATGAATATAATAATAATAATAATAATATTATTATTATTATAAATAGATAATATGCTAGGTGAAATTTTGTAAACAAAATTTTAAACTTTAGATATTATATTATCATCATTTTTTCTAACTTTTTAAAATGAGTTTTAGTACTCCAAAATTTGAAGGAGTATGGTAAAATTTTTACTGTTTAAAAATAATTTATAAAAACTAATTTTTAACAGATAACTTTTTAAAAAGTGTAACATTTATGTTTAGTAAATCAAACTAAAAGTAATTTTTAATAAACACAAATAATAATAATCATATTTAATAAAATAATTTATGAAATTTAAAAATACTATAAAAGACATAAATTTAAACGTTAAATTTAAAAATTAGTTAATATACGAATTTAAATTTTGAAAAACATAAATTGAAAAACTTCACTTTAATTGCTTTTAAAAAGTATTTCAATTTTTTAAAAGTGACAAAAAAAATTTTAATTACCAAACACAGAATAGAAATTTGTGCTTTTAAAAAACACAAACACTTCGAGTGTGAGGCTGACATACACGTATCATGGGAGAGGTAGTTGATCAATGGGCAAACATTCATGAAGATATGTTGGACGAATTTACAAAGCGGTTCCATTTATATGATGACTATCTTCAACTTCGATTGATTTGCAAGCAGTGGAACTTCAAACTTCCAAGATCCTCAATGGCAACAAAGCTCCCTGGCTGCTGTTATCTATTGGTGGCGGTGCTGCTACTAAAGAAATTCTTGAAAGTAATAGTCTTGAAGAGAAGGGGATTTACCATCTCACACTTCCAGACTTGCAAGACGGCCTTATCCGTGGTTCTTGTTATGGATGGTTAATAATTGTATCCATGTATGAAGGCACCATAAGAATGTTAAATCCATTGACAAAAGTTTGCTTGGATCTTCCTCCAATCTCAGATCTGCCGGATGTAATTCAAAACGGGGATGAATGTAGTTTTTTCTTTGCTGGACACTCCATGATCACCGAGGAAACCATCCTGGCAAATAAATTTCTAGTTTGGAAGGTTATTATAAATTCAGCTCCCGATGACATTAATTTTATGGCAGTGGTTTTATATGGATCTTGTAGGTTGGCCTTTTACAAGTCTAAGTAATCGGAGATGGCTGAAATTACCAACAAGGCCTCGTCCATATTTTCAAGATGTCATATTTTTTCAACAGAAGATATATGCAATACAACATGATGGGCAGCTATACGAATTTGATACAATGACAAAAGAGAGCCCGTGGTAAGAATTTTTAAACCCTCAACTCCATTTGATACTGTTACAAAAGACATTGATAAAAAATATCTGATTGGGACTGCTGATGGAACTTTATTGATGGTTGTAAGACATCTTCTTAATTTGATTTGTGAGGAAGAGGAACGTTACTATAAGACTACCAGATTCGATATTTATGAATTGAAGAAAGATTCAAATGCATGGTCAAGGATTAGTAGTTTGGGAAATTATATACTGGTAATTGGATTTAATGCTTCTGTTAAAATGTTTGCAGGCGATCTTTTAAATTCCAAAGGAAATCAAATCTACTTTATAGATAGTTTGGTTCAAGAGCAATCAATGGTAGAGACTTACTATCATAACATTGGCATCTTCAATTTAGAAGATGGGAGTTGCCAAGATGTGTTATCAGATGTTAACTTTTTTTGTCCTCCTGTTTGGATACTCCCTTGACTTTGTTTTTCTTTTTTGTATCTTAGACTTTTAATTTGTGCTTTTACAAAGTATTGTGTTTAGATCATTTAATTTGTGCTTTTACAAAGTATTGTGTTTAGATCATTTAATTTGTGCTTTTACAAAGTAGTGTTTAGATCATTTTGCATACTCTTCATCATTGAATCTTTGTGTGATATACAAAGTTAACTTATATTTAATTATTTTAGTCAGATATGTTTGATAAAAAAAAAAGTTGTATATCCGTATATACATATAAATAGGGTTTATTTTTTTTTGGAAGGGGTGTAAATGAAATTATTTTTAGCGAAGAAATTAGTTTTAGAGAGGAAAAAACTATATTTTTGAGGCATTTATTATTCATTAAATATAAATTATTCTAGAACAATTTTTATTTAAAATTATATATTTTCTTTTTATATAACGACTTTAAGTTACCTGTGTTATAAAAATACAAACTTTTAAAGAATACAATGTTAGTTTAAATTCAATTTACATTTACATCAAAGTTGTGAAAACTAAATCGGTCGTTGAATCAGTCACATAACTGGTTTAATGATTTAATAGTCTCACTGGAGTCAAATTTTGGTTAAACCAATTTAATTAAATATATAATAAAATTATTAAAAATTTTATATATAATTTTAAATATTTAAATTTAATCATTTTTAAATTAATAATATTTAAAATTTTATAATTTTATATAATAATTTATTCATATTTTATTATTAAAAATTCACAAAATAAAAAATTTTTAATTAGCCTCCAAGTTCTAAATTTTTTCAGCATGAAGTTAGTTGATCAAGAAAACAAGGACCCGTAGGATTAAGTACAAGCATTTTTATGACAGTCAAACTAAGCTAGTTCAAGTTCAATCAAAAAACAAATCCTCCCGTATACATTACCACTTTCTCCTTCTGGACATTTTTTTTTTTAACACACAATTTTTTGTTGAAGAGTACAAAAATTTATTAATATAATACAAAAAATTTTACACTGCTGACCAGTAACATTGTTAGAAAGTGTCAAAATCAACTTAGATAACTAACCACCATGATTTCTCAGTTCAATTTTATTAGCTGCCACTATAAAACTCGTTTACCCTATCAGTGCATAGAAATTAACATAAATATCAACCCATCACAAAAACTACACACCTTTATATTAGTTGGATATCAATACAATTCGAAATGTAAATAATAATAGAAGAAGAAATTTATTTTGATGGCCAATGAATAATAGCTCAAATGGCGTAGTCTCCTCATACTCAATTAAGAAGTTGCGAGTTCGAGTCTCCTATCTTTGGTTAAAAAAAAAAAAGAAATTTATCTTGATGAGAGATAAAAGTGAATTGCAAAAGCTGCTTAACTCAAGAATTCGTGATATCCCAACTCCTTTGCATGTATGGCGGCAAAGGTGCTGTCAACGCAAGATTCCCCACTTGGTTTAGATCGTAGTGGGGTGATTGCACATCTTGCAGTGCTCGATATATATTGGGCAAAACTATTTGCTTGCAATGAAGATGTAAACGAGGACACCTTTCCGAAATGCTTCCTTTGTTCATAGTGAGGCCAAAGGGTAGCATTTCTTCCTTGCAAAGCTCCTCACTTGAGTCCACGTCAGACAGATTATCATGTCCAAACTTCCTGTGAGCTTGCCATCCGTACTTGTAGTCCCCAACTATCGGTGTGCCCAACACCTCGGCACAATGGACTCGAAGCTGCGGAACCAGCAAACACTATAAGCAACAAAAACACTGGATCTCATTTGAGTTGATAAATAGGTTCATTACCAGTTTTTTTACCTGGTGCTTTCTACCGGTTAAAGGGTACAGCTCAAGCCAAGTGTAACCTGCATTATTAGAAGTGGCATAAGTCGGATTCTCAGGAGATATTATATTCATGAAATGAGTAAACTACCATTTCTATCTACGAATGTTCAGTCAAGCAGAGCACAGAATCGAATGAGGCAAGCTGCTGATAAGAAACGGTGTGAGGTGGTTTTTGCTGTCGGGGATTTTGTGTATTTGAAGCTCCAACCATACAGGATGAAGTCCCTAGCAACCAGGTCCAATCAGAAATTATGTGCTCGATTTTATGGTCCTTTTGAGTTCCTAGAAAAGATTGGTCCCTTACAGGCTCAAGCTCCCTGATTCAGCTAGAATACATCATGTGTTACATGTTTCCCTTCTTTTGAACCTCAACCTCTAACCGACTTACTAAGGAAGGGGGAGCTTGTGGTTCAGCCTGAGTGGGTCCTGGAAACGCGCTGCAATAGGCTTGGAGAGCTAGGAGTTCTAGTGAAATGGCAAAACCTAGCAGACTTTGAGAGCACTTAGGAATTGGCAGAGCAGCTGGTTTTTTTTAAGTAAAGTATGTTTTTGTCCCCAACGTTTGGGATAAATTCTATTTGTGTCTCTAACGTTTGTAAAAGTAATTCAATGTTATCCTACCGTCAATTATAGATCATGAACGCTTTAGTTTGAGTTTTAAAAATCTCTTCTTTAAGTTAGGATACAAATGTGTGGGATAGAATCGATGATCCACTCTGAAAAATAGCTCATCAAAAGTTGAAACTAATTCCTACAATATTTACATAATTTACATTTCTAGTGACATAATTGAATCTAAACACAAATAGTGAGTATAATATTAAAATCGAACACATCCAAGTGAGACCTAATTGAGAATGAATACATCCAATTGAAAATAATTGAAAAATATAATTTGATTTGTTAGTATAATTGATAGTAGGATAACATAAAATCACTTTTATAAACGTTAGGGATACAAATAGGACGATTTAAACATTAGGGACACAAATAAGACTTACCCCAAACGTTGGGGATAAAAACGATAATTTACTCTTTTTTTTATGGGGGGGAGTAATTGTGACACACCCAGCAGTAGGGGTGCACATGGGCCGGGTGAAGCCGGGTTTGATGGGACCCAGACCCGACCCGAAATATACACTGGGTCTATTTATTAGACCCGAACTCGACCCTAGACCCGATGAAACCAATACACTTTCGGGTCACAATTATACCGGGTGAAAACCAGGCCGTTAACATTACATTACGTTGATACCTTCTTGTAAGCTAGTATGTAAAAATATCGAAATTTCTAAGACTCCAACCATTATTTAACATGGTAAAATTCACTTAGAAAAATATAACAAGAACCAACCCTTCTTTAAAATTAAAGCATAACCACAATCAATACTAATATTGTCTAATAATACCAAATATTTAAATCAATACAAATAACACAATATTATGCATTAGTCTAAAGTCTTATGCATTCTAAACATAAAACATTAACTTATAGTCTTATAATGACTAATAACACAAAATAAAGGTTTACAATACTTAAATTACACATAAGAATAGTCATGATCTATCACTAATAACACAAAATATTAATTGTGTATGATGACCGGGCCACCGGACCGACTTCGGGTGACCCGAACTATGGCTCGGACCCGACCCGAAATAATGACCGGGTCTATTTTTGAAACCCTTACCCGGCCCTAAACCCGATGAAATTACACCAAATTATCCCCTAAAGTGTTCGGGACCGGGCCAGACTTTTGGGCCAGGCCGGGTCTGTGCACCCCTACCCAGCAGCCAAGAAATTCAGGGGCAGCACGGATAAATTACCCCTCTCAAGTACACATATAGGAGGAGAAGAAAAAAATAACTGAATAAGTGTTGAGAGCAACTTGACTTTAGCAATTGGTTGGAAGATATATATATATATATATATATACACACAATGGAATAGCAACTGGTTTTTTTCGGGAGAGAATTGGCCTCTGGAAAACCAAATAACCTTTTCTGTGTTTTCTTTATACACTTACACACTTATTTCAATACATACTTCACTGTTCTGGAGATTTTCGCATTGATATACCCTGCGTCCATGACTTGCTTCTTTCTACTTCTTATTCTACTATATCTTAGCTTAATTCTCCTATCTACTCTACTCTATCTCTGTACTGGATCTGTTGAGTTTTACGATTACATCTAGAAGTCTTACAAGGTGCAGAATGACCAAAAGCTCCAGGGCTTTATTCAGAATCTGTTGCAAGGTATACACACACACGTTTGTTTTCAGATGAAGCACGGGAAGCTCATGTACAAAGGGAGGTTAGTGAATGCAAACACTTCTGGGTGGATTCCTACAATCCTACAAGAACTCCATGGCACCAAAACGGTTGGTCATTCTGGTCTCTTTAGAACTTTCAAGGAAACTTCTGCCCTCATGTATTGGGAAGGGATGAAAATTCCCATTCTTTACTTTGTTTGGAATTGTGAGATATATGCCAACGGAATAAATATTCTAC
>NC_029775.3:721121-723099 GCF_000817695.3 Arachis duranensis | reverse complement strand
ACAAATGTTTGGGTTGACATCTCCATGGATTTTTATTGGGGGCTTACCTAAGGCCTCAAGCATGACACTATTTCTTGTAGTTGTTTATAGAATGACTAAATATGCTGCAAGAGCTTGGTACCACAAATATTAAGACGAGGGAGATGCAGAATAAGAACAGATAGTGTAAGAGTAGTAGAGAGGGGAGATTAGAAATGAGAGTGAAGAAAGAAAAGAGAACCTGAAAGGTATCAGCCTGATAGCATTCCAGTCTGAGTGTATTAATGGGAAAACAAATACAGAAAAGTAGAGAACAAGGTATTTAAAGTAGGGTTTATTACTAACCATGCGATGATGATCCAATCACATGATACTCTGTAATTGCATGCTGTGAAGACAATAATGTTGAATTGTCAACTACGGTTATACGATCAGATTTTCCATTGTCAACCACAACCTGCAATCAAACAAAAGAGTTTACTACATACGATGAGCTTTTTATGTTCGTCAAATCAGTGACATGTTACCTAATAGTTAATACAAGAAGCTAATTTAGATATTATTAATAGAAAGATGGGTTGATGTACGATTTTTTTTTTCTTTTATCTTTAGAAAATGGGAGTTCATATTTTGGTATGCACATGGCATATTGTTAGCAGCACAAAAAGCTAAGACCAAGTAAAATTTTTCATACATGCAGTGTATGCAAATTACTGTTTTATAAGTTCAAGTATTCAACACATCTGAATATTACATGAGTTGTTGTCAGGATTGATGCAGCACATGTGAAGTGTATTGCAAAATGCAGATCAGATAAGAGTTGGGGGAATTAGCAACCTAACAAGCTTCTGATAAACAAGTGGCAAGACCGTTACAACCTTACCGAGTGAAGCAGTAATCAACCCCCTTGGACGTCTTGGACACCCAATGACCAGCGCAATATACCTTCTTTGTAGGATTCTATTTTCTGCATCAATCTATTTAAGATCAAATGGCACCATTCAGTGGGAGAAAAGGAACAAAATCAAAATTGAAAGACCAATTTAAGAATCAATGTTGCAAAGATTCTAACAAGCACATCAGCACAAGTGAAGCATTCGATAGAAAAGCAGAAATCACCCACATCATCTGATGCTGTTGAAGTTTTCTCCCTGAAGATGGAATGCAAAATGGTAGCACTGGTCTGTGTCCTTCCCATCACCAGAATGCCAGAACAGTCTCGATCTAGTCTATGTACCTGATATACATATTATTTCTCAAAGTATCAACACCAGAGCTTTAATAAGAGAGAAATGTAAGTTGATTATACCAACAATCCAACATACAATTCATTAAGGAATAAAATTTTCAGAGAGAAGCATTTAATAAACTCGAAAATAAGCTCACCAGGCGAGGGGAGTCCGGGTACTCGAAATTTAAACATGCTGCAGCTAAGACATCTAAACTCCTCTTGATGTTGATGCCACCCTATTCATACACAGAAACCATCTTATCATAAGAAAGAAAAATGCTAACGAGCCATCAGAATTTATTATTTGAGAAAAGGACAAATAGGTCCCTGACTTTTTGTCCCGCAGACATTTTCGTCCCTGACCATTGAAAAATACTTTTAAGTCTCTGACCTTCACAAAATTTGGACGGATCAGTCCCTCCGTCCAAATGCCTCCGTCAGGGACTGATCCGTCCAAATGCCTCTTCCAGGGACTGATCCGTCCAAATTTTGTGAAGAGGGATTTAAAAGTATTTTTCAATAGTCAGGGACGAAAATGTCCGAAGGACAAAAAGTCATGGACCTATTTGTCCTTTTCTCTTATTATTTTTTGTCATTCATCAACTCAATTCATTTAGTCTAATTCATTTAATCTAGTAATCCAATAACATACTTTTAAACATTAAAGGTAAACCGGCGGCCAAAAACAATAAATGCTGATGACCCTCTAGCATTCCTCTAAGAAATATCATTATTAAAGCTTTCTTTTTTTTCAAAGTTAGTTAATTA
>NC_029775.3:691695-721115 GCF_000817695.3 Arachis duranensis | reverse complement strand
ACAGCAGGATCCTAGTTTTGATAAGTGCGTCGCATTACGAATTCCGAGAAAGATAAAGACAGGTTTGAGATAGCACTAGAGAAAAAAGAAGAAAAAAAAAATTGAAGAGAAGCTAAAAGTGAAGAACCTTATAAAGGACAAGACTGCGGACAAATTGAATTTGGTGAGGAGTGAGATCAGAGTGACGTTTCACCTCCGTGGGAATGTGTTTAACAGATAGAGGAAGAAAGATGGTATCTCCTGAGTTCAACGTATCCTTAGCTGCCACCTAATGTTGATGATATGGTTAGGACTTAGGAGGGAAGAGGAGGGGAAGGTAAAAAAAAAATTAAATTAATAAATAAATAAAGTGAAATTGAGAGTAGAAGGAGCCACCCGTTTGATTATGGTAGGAGAGGAGGATCTTCGAACCTGCCTGAGACGGAAAAGCTTGTGGACGAGGGGTTTGGGAAGGTGGGGGCAGCAGCGGAGAACCCATTTGAGGGCAGTAGTGGAGGCGGAGGCGGAGGGGGAGAGAGAAGTAGGAGTGGGAGAGAAGGGAGGAAGTGTATGCCATTTGTTGTTGTTGTTGGTGATGGAGAAGTGACGTGTACTCAACACTCTGACGCGGAGGAGGACCATTATGGACTCCGCTGCCACCGCAAACATTGTAACCGAGACTCAGACTCAGCCAAGGGTTCAGGGTTCTACTGCACTTAAGAGGCCTTTCTCGGCGTGCCGGGCTAGATACCGTGCAAAACAAAAAAAAATAATTTTTATTAAAAAATATATATTTTGATCTTTAATTTTTTTATTTTGGAATAATACGATGGTTTTATTAAAAAAATTTGTTAAATAATAACAAAAATTAATTTTGTGAAAGTTTTATTTGTATTTTATGAGAATTTTAAATTTTTGTAAAAAAAAATTTAATAATTTAACCAATTATTATCACTACCTTTTTCATTTTTATTATTATCACTCATATCTCTATTATTTTTATTATTTTATTATTATCATTATCTCCTCTATTTTCATCATCACCAATACCAATATTATCAACATTAAAGTTTTCTTCTTTCATTTATTATTCGATATTATTTGTTTACTTTAAAAGACATTTGTACTACAATTTTTTTTTGCGACATCATTTTCATCAATAGTTTTTCTTCATTTAACCACCATTGGTGAAGGAATTTTTCAAAAACAACCTTATTAATAGTTTGTAAAGGTTTAAACCCCCCTCTCCACAAAATACAAATAAAACTCCCCACAAAAAACTAATTTTTGTTATTATTCATATTGTCCCAAAATAAAAAAATTGGAAAAATTGGGAGTCGAAGTGTCCATTTTTTTTAACAGATCGCTTTGTCTTCCGTGAAAATGGACAAGGACCAAATTGAGTGTTTACTCCAAAAAATATGATGGATCTTGATAAATATAGAATATATGTAACCAAGCTGAATTAGTCTAGTGTTAATTTATTAGTCTACTTAAATGTGTATATGCAGCAATTTATTGACCGGTGACAATCCTTTAAATAGCATTTAGTACCGCAATAAATTAATCCTTGATTTATTAAATTGGGAGATACAGTAAAAACTAAAAAAAAAATAAAATACACGGATACATAAATAAATAGGGTAAAAAACCTAAATAAACCAATGGCAGAACAAAATTACTCAAATCAGCCAAAACAAAAATTTTTTCAGCAATCCACCAACGAACAAATAAATATAATTCGAATCAACATGATTCGAACTGCAAATTCAAGTAATTCGAAACAACTTGATTCGAATTACCTTTGAAAGGAATTGCATGTAATTCGAATCAAGTAGATTCGAATTAGGTGATGATAAATCTAATTGACTCGATTCAAATTAGTAGGCAAACGTGACTCAATGGAATTCGAATTAACTTGATTCGAATTATTCACTGTTGGTCACAAAAAGTAGTTGGAATTAACTTGATTCGAATTATTAGTTAGCTGCCTATATAAGCAGTTCGAACCAAGGGAGAAACGAATCAGTTTCACTTCCTCATACCCTACCAAATCCCAGAGAACATGACCCAGAATCTGTTCGACAAAGACTCGAGAGGCAGATTAAATTATTTAGTAGTTCATGATCATTAAAAACAGCAGAAATACAACGCATATGCAAGTACGACATTTTTTTCCCTTAAAAAACTAAAACTCGATACAACGGACACTAGTAAATCAAACAGCACAAAACCAACCCTACCCATCTATGACTGTATACCCTGGCTACCTCCGACCTGTGGGCAGCTCCGACGAGTGTGTCCGGGTTGCCGACATAAGCCGCATCTCTTAGGCCGGTTTGGATCTGCCTCGTCCATGTTCGTCCGTATCCGAGTAGACCTGGGACGACCCTCCCTTGCACGCCTCTTGTTCGGGTCCGGTATCACCGTCGGCCCATCATATAGTGGCCAGAAACCCTCTGGGATTGGAGGTCTGAATCCCATCTGATAAACACAAAACGTTACTGAGTCGATAGACAGGGTGGACGTAGGAGTGCCAAGTGACTCGTGAGTAGGCACAGCATGCCAGTGCGTGCGGACAAGGAAAATGAAGTGCCTGGAAGTATCCGCAGTCACATGTCTGAGATCCGAGTGAGACCCTGTAGGTACCAAGGGAGAAAGAACCAGTAGGAGTGGTCTCTGCGACTGTGTACTCGGAGTTGTCTCTGTCATACAAAGTAACTGTGAAGCACCTTGCCGTCTTCAAGTTGGCCTCGATACATTTAACAAGGTGTTGACTGAATTGTTGTCCAGTACCCAGCTGGGCCTCCGCCTCTCTCCCCTTGCGTACAAAAAGTTCGGCCAACCGACCATACGTTGCTTTCACCAAGGAGCATACAGGAAGGTTCCTCACACCCTTGAGGATTGAATACACACTCAGATATATTAGTCGTCATGTGACCGAATCTCCGGCCCTCATCGCAATACTGTGTCCACAATGAATACTCAATCCGGTTTGCCCAATCACACATCGTCGGATCTTCCGAGCGAAGAATATCAAACCAGTAATCGAACTCAACCTCCGTCTTAGCATAGGCAGCATTAATAATAAGCCTCCTTGCGTCTTTACCCTTGAAGGTGAGGGCAAAATTTGCTGCTATGTGCCAAATGTAGAAAGCTCGGTATGCAGCCGGAGGCAGCCAGCCCCCGTCGGGAGCCTCAAGGGTGACCTTGATGCCATTATACCTGTCAGAGATAACGAGCAGACCCGGCTGTGGGGTGACGTGATGACGGATGTGGGAGAGAAAGAATGACCAAGACTCAGCATTCTCACCCTCGACTAGTGCGAATGCAACAGGGAGTATGTTGGAGTTCCCGTCCTGTGCAATTGCAACAAGCAGAGTACCCCCAAACTTGCCATATAGATGCGTCCCATCAATACTAACCAACGGCTTGCAATGACGAAATGTCTCGATACACGGTAGAAAAGTCCAAAACAGTCTGTGAAAATAAGCCTGAGATTCGTCCAGCTGTCCCCCAACTTGAACAGGGCTAGTCCGAAGAACTGCAATAGAACCAGGCATGATCACCTGCACTCCTAACATCCACCTTGGGAGCTCGTTGTAAGACTCATCCCAGTCACCATAAATGAGTGCAACAGCCTTCTTCTTCGCCATCCAGACCCTCCTATAGGTCGGCCTGAACCCATAGTGCGAGGCAGTCGCATTTAGGAGCACCTTGATGCTAACGGATGCATCAGCTCTAACCATTGGCATAATGAATGCCGATATCACATGATAATCCAACCTCCTGTGATCGCTGGAGATAGAGCTGGCGAGACAAGTATGCGGTCCATTGTAACGTTTGACCTCCCATATGCCCTTGCGCTGCCGAAGACTCAGCCGAATCAACCATGTGCACCCATTCCCGAACTCAGAACACTTGCCAACGTAACGGCGATAATCAGACTCCACAACCTTGTACTGTACACCTCGGCGGATGCTGTAAGTCTTCACACTTAACAGGGCATCCTCCTTATCCTGAAATTACTGACCAACCTGAAACTCTGTCATACCAGCTGATCCTTCTGCATCTCTAGCGCCAAATCCTGCAGCCTCCTCAGGTACCCCCGGCTGCCTCATGGCATCCAGGTCCAAAGATGAAAAATGTGGAGGGTACTGCTGTGTGCCAGAGCTAGAGCCACCACCGGCACCGGCAGGCTCACTCGCTCCAATATCATCGCCACTATCATCAGCAATCATATCCGGCTCGACATCATCGTCCTCTACATCATCAAACAATCCATCTCCAGCCCCAGCCGATGCAGCACAGTGTACAGAGGTAGGTACAAGTTTCGCTGTTCCAACCTCGTCACCAACACTGCCGTTGAGATCAACAGCAAACGAAGGGGAGGCGACAACCGGGGCGGGTGGCTCGTAGGCGGGAACTGAGGAAGATGCAACGGCAGGTCTTGAGCTAGAACCGGCAACCATCGCTAAAGTGTTGGTATTCCGGTTTGAACCCCCCGAGTTAGACACCACATCAACCAGCTTTGCCAACAGCTCCGGTGTCCCCACTTCGAAAAACTGCCAGCGACAAAGAAACAAGGCCTGCAAGTCCTAATCACTCCCGATCGTGAAACAATCATACTTCACGCTATCTTGGAGCACCGTGATTGGAATGCGATAGAAAAACTTCTTAACCCTTTTAACACCGTCCAGACCTAGTTTCTGCAGTACAGACCTAGCAAGGTCATCATAGCTCGTCGTAGAACTGACGATAATACAGAGAGGATCTTTATCGGTGAACTTGACACCTGACCGAGTTTTCCTCTTAATCGATCCTCTGTGGTGAACCAACACTATAAAACTGTCCTCACCAGCCATTTGACCTCTCAATATTGAGAGCAACTCACGTTCATCACATATATATACAGGTCTGGAACACAGTAATTCGAATCAAGTTAATTCGAATTCCATTGAGTCACGTGTGCCTACTAATTCGAATCGAGTCAATTCGATTTATCATCACCTAATTCGAATCTACTTGATTCGAATTACATGCAATTCCTTTCAAAGGTAATTCGAATCAAGTTGTTTCGAATTACTTGAATTTGCAGTTTGAATCATGTTGATTCGAATTATATTTATTTGTTCGTTGATGGATTACTGAAAAATTTTTTGTTTTGGTTGATTTGAGTAATTTTGTTCTGCCATTAATTAATAAGCTTAAGTAAAATTATTATTATTATATTAAAATAAATTTATATTTTTTAGATAAACATTAGAGTGAATAAAAAAAAAGTAAAGAAAAATTACTCTAAGAAAAATAGTCATTAGAATCAGAATAAAAATTCCAAGCATTTGAAGCAAGGTGGATACTTTTTTGTAGTTGGAATAAACCCATCTCCACAGATGTACTTGCTTCTCATAACCGTAGTAGATCTGAGGCAAGCATATTTTTTCCGACTCAAGAGCTACGTCTTCGTCACTTTGTTATCGGCATCCCAGAGAAAATTTCTTAGCATGACTCACAAAAACCTTCAGAACTCAAACCCGGACAAAAACTCTAACCATATTCCAGTTGCTTTCATAAAACATGAGTGAGTGACAAGCTTAAACAACCATTAAGCATTTAAAATTCATTAAAAATAAAAATAATCACTGAACATTTAAACTCACGTAGGAAAATTAAATTGCTAATTAGATGACATTTTTTTTTATTTACTAAAAATTAAAGTGTTACTAGGTATTAAAATTATAGCTAGTGACCCACTAGTGATTATAGTGATTTAAAAACTCTTTAAACACTAAAACTAACATAAAAAGATAACCAAAGATATTCTAAAATATACGATAAACAACTTATATGAATTTGACAATAATAATATTAAATTTTAATGTTTTTTTTTCAAGAAGAGATATAAATTTGAGAGGTACATGAACCGAAGAATTTTGTTATATAAATTTTCTATATTTGAAAATTAAGTTTCATTAATTATTTAATATTGACTTTACGATAAGACTACATTAAAATTAAATAAAATTTTTTATTTAAATATAGCACTTTAAATTTTGGAGACCAAAATAAGTTAAACTCAAACATAAAAAATCAATTTAATATTTTATTTAAAATATTATAAAAATATATAAAACTTAATTTTTAATATAATTATTATATATTATGAAAAAAATCCTAATTTTGGATCAAACCCTTCTCGCCTTTAATTCAAAGAGGGTGGAAGTTGCATCAATAGATGTCAATAGAGAAAGAGAAAGAAAAAGACAAAGAGAGGTGGCATCAGCATGGTACACAATGAGTTGGTTGGCTGTTAATCTCAATAAATTCAGCCACCTAAAGTTAGGGAACCGGTTTCCAAGTGAAGAAAGTCACTCTTGTATTTATTTATGAATTTTGCTAGAGAGTTAATAGAGTATTTGTATAATGTGTATAATAGATTATTTATTTGATTCAATATAAATTGAAAAATGAATATTTAGAATAAAATATTACTAATTTTTCAAACACAATAAACCTCTGATATCCTTCTAAATCGAACATCTCTATATTTTATTATAGTACAAATATTCTATTGGTTCCTTATATTTTCTCATTATTTACAGTAACGAGAACCTACCACCCTCTCTCCCTTGATAGCCCCAAATTTTACCCACCCAAGGCAGCTTTAAAAGAATCTCTAGTTGTTGTAGTAGATCAAAGGAATCAAATGGGCGGTGGGTGCAGAGTAGCGGTAGCCCTTGCGGCTTTAGTCCTGGCGATGGCAGCAAGCTGCGGAGAGTGCGTTTCGCCGGCGGCAGCTCCGTCGCCGGCGGAGAACGCGTGCTTCACGGCATTGCTAAACATGTCAGACTGCCTGACATATGTGGAAGATGGGAGCAATGAAACGAAGCCAGACAAAGGGTGCTGTCCTGAGCTGGCAGGGCTGATTGATAGCAACCCGATCTGCTTGTGTGAGCTGCTTGGGAATCCAGACGCCGTTGGAATCAAGATTGATCTCAACAGAGCTCTTAAGCTTCCTTCTGTTTGCCGTCTCACCACTCCCCCAGTTAGCACCTGTTCAGGTATATCCACTTCATTCCTCACACTATAGTAACTAAATTCTTAAAATTTGTTGATATCAATTGATTTTACAAAAATTTTGTATGAAGATTTTACTATTTAAATTTTATTAAGATTTTAGATTTTAACGTACTTCATTTACCTTTTTTATTTCAGGTAACATTTCAATTTTTTTTACCTTGTTTCATATCTTCAACTTGATTTTAACATTAAATCCATCAGAAAAGTTTATTATTAGTTGAAGATTGTCAATCTTTTCTATTTTACTAATTTGCACAAAAAAATTTAAAGAAAATAAACCATTGAAGAATTAGTCTCTCAAAATATGCCAATAAAATTTTTTAGAATAATAAACATAAACATGAATAAATTAGTTTAAATAAAAAATTTTATTGATATTTTTTTAAGATATAATTTATCTGAAGTGTAAATTTTTATATGTTTATTGAGTAAATTGTTAAATTGGTTCCTAAAAATTTACTAGTTCTTTAAATTAGTTTTTAAACAATTTTTTTAATTAAATTCGTCTTTTAAAAATTTTTAATTAGTTATATTAGTCATTTCGTTATTTTATTTGTTAATAGTGTCAAAATTTATTAATATAAAATATTAAATAATATTGTATTTCAATACACACATAGAAGTCTTAATTAATTATTAACATAATAAATTTATAAAATTATATCAAATCAAAACTTAATTGTGGAGAGAACTTGAGACAATCAAATCTCTCAATTTGAGATTAATTTTATCTAATTTTATAAATTAATTATGTTAATAGTCAATTAAAATTTCTAAATGTGTTAAAATGTCACTAAAATGTTACGTTTGTAAGTTTTGATACCATCAACAAATAAAGTAACAAAAAAATTAATCTAACTAATCTAAAATTTTTAAAAAATAAATTTAATTAAAAAAATTATTCAAAAATTAATTTAAAAAATAAATAATTTTTCAAGAACTAATTTGACCAGAAATTTACTCCGTAATTATTTATTCCTGTATTCAAAAAGATATTTAAAGATATTTTTTATTCCTACATTGTTTTATTTCATTTTTAATTGAAAACAGCTGTTTTTGTCCCGGTCTTAACAAGTGTTTCTTTTGTTACAGCTGTGGGAGTCCCTGTGTCCTTGCCTCCAAGTAAATCTGCATCACCAAGTAAGTTTTCCATCATTTGATTATTCTTTACTTTTACCCTTGTAATTATTTTACTTACAGGTTTTGTTAGGAAATGTTTTTCTGGCATTTGTTAAAATTATCTATAATAGAAATTTAAATTTTTTTAGTAAATACATTATAAATTATTGATAAACTTCATTTTCTTTCAACAAAATATTTTACTGGTAACCTTAACAATACAAAGTACTTTACCATTTACTGTATTTTTTAAAAATAAAATTTGTTATTATTGAAACAATTGTATATTATTTAATAGGTTTAATTAAGATGGAGATCCCCGTATTTTTAAATTTGTATATAGATTTTTAGGCTTATTCTTGTAGGGAATTAATTGGTAAAACTTTTAAATATATAACATTTGTTTCCAACAAAATAATTATCTTCTATTATACTTTTTATAATCACAAAGAACAAACAATTAAGCTTTCTTTAATTAAAAATAAAAAGAAACTTTGATATATGATAATACAGTCTAACTTGCAATTGAGTCCTTGTTTTTACATTTTTTTTTAAATTTAGTTCCTATAATTATATACTTAAGAATATTCTGATTCTTTTCAATTTTTGTGATGCTAACAATCTAATTAATTTTTTTTTATAAAATATGAAAATTTAATTACAACTTTTAAAATATAAGAATTTATTTATGAATTTAGTAAAATTATCTGAATCTCGAAAATAATTAATCCATATTAAAATATTAACTAATATTTTTCTAATTTTAAAATCCTTGTGATATGATATGTTAATAACTTAATATGAATGAACTACATTTACTAAAAGTATTTTTTTCCATTTCATGGAGTCTGTTGTTCTTTGTTAAAAATATAAGGGAGAGAAATGTAGTAAAGTAAAATTATTTGTCAAGGGAGGAGAATATAATATACTCAAATTTCTTTTTTCTTTAAAAAAAATTTATAAACTTTCCTTTTTAATGCCAAAATAAAGTACTGTATTGAAACCGCATATGTTCTAACTAATTTTCGTTTGTGTAAATAAATAATGAAGGTTTGGCACCAAAAGGATCAACCGCTAATTCTTCAAGTGGAGTTGCTCCTAGTCCCGGTATATACCACTTGAATTTTATACATAGTTAGATATTCAATTCCTTATTAATCAACTTTGCATTAATATAGTAAAATAATAAAATTCACTTGGAATAGAAGTTATTAATCTCTGAGAAAATATGTTGAGGTTAAAGCCATCCTTACGAAAGTAATGGGTGTATTAGACTGGTCTTAAATTTTTTTAAAATTTAGCTTAGAGAGTATATTTGATACAAATCGAAAATTTTTGGGATAAAATTAAAACAAAATAAAATTTAGGAATATTTTTAAAATTTTTGTCAAACTTTAGGGACAAAAAGTATACTTTATCCTATATAATATAGAGAAATTCTTAAAAGCTAACAATTTTTAGTAATTTTAGTCATTATTGGCCAGTACAAATATTAAATTATTTTTAACAAATAAATTTTATTAATTTATGTGTGTAAATTCTAAAAAACGTGGATATAAATTGTATTGATTTATGTGTGCAAAATTTGGTAAATATAAGTATAAATTATATGTTTTTTGTGTACAAAACATCTGTAAATATGAGTGTAAATTATTGTTGGCTAAATGCAGGCTAAAAATGATAATATTTGTTGGTCATGTAATATTGTTCTATAATACAAAAATGCTATTTGTACACTAAAATTAATTACTAAAATCAGTCACCACTATATTTGTGTATAAATATATGTGTAATTTAATTTATTTTCAACGAATATTTTGTATTTCAGCATGTATTTTATAGTAGTAACTAATTTTGATAGCTAATTTTGGTGTACACATATCATAGTCCATCTATAATATATATGCATAACAATTATTTTGGAGTTTTAACTTATTGTAAACAACATCATTTAGGTAATGCAAGTCCATCTTCAAATGAAGCTGCTGCAAGCAGCCCTTCAGGAAATAAAGATAATGCTAATGGAGCTCCAACCATTCAAGCCTCTGTCCTCACTTTCATTTTTGGCTTCATTGTCTCTGTCTCCATGTTCTTTTAGTTCTCCATTCTCAATGTCATTTAGTTTTATAGATATTCAATTTCTTGATTGTTTCTATGTGGTCGACTGCTTTTTCTCTGAAGCTTTTATTGTAATTTAATGCATTCTTCCAAATTAAATACTACTATTATTATGAATAACAATAGCGAATAACTCAAGTTATTGAATTTTTCATTGTGGAAAGAAGAAGAGAAAACATACAAATAAAGCACAGTAAAAGTTACTCTGCAATATAAGATAAATAAAAGGTGCACGAGAAGGAGGTGTTAAATTGTGCTTGTACTTTTTTGAAATAAATGAAATGAAAAGGTTTATTGAATCTTTGGACTTACCAGCAGTTTTTTATGTGACTTAAAAGAAAATAAACAAAAAAAAAAATAAACAAGAAATTGTTTAATAAAGACAGTTCCGTTAAATACTATTTTTAAACTCCTTTTAAGGCAACGGAAGCTCCATTTAGGGAGAAAGGGTCTTCATTGCAGTTTTCGCCATGATGTCTGCTACTATATTTGCATCTCTCAAGATTAACCGAAGATCAGCAAGCCATTTTCAATATATGATATCTCGAATTTTTAACACTAAAAGATCAATAAACCCAGAACAATCTTGTAAATTATTGACCATAATAAAAACCTCCATAGTCTCACATGTAATGTCTCTTTGTTATGAGTCTCTTTTTTTATGAGCAGTTGAGTATGTGCTAGTTTGGATTAGTTTTTTTAATGAAAAAAGTTTTTTTAATAAAGTATTTTTGTTCAATTTAAAATCTATTTGAATATGTCTTTAAAAAAATATTTTTTATTAAAAAAACAAATTATTAATTTTTTTAGCTAGTAATACCTTGCTTTTGAAAAAGGCAAAAGCATTAGATGTTTTTAATAATTAAAAATTCTTTTTAAAAAGTCTGTACAAATATAAAATAATTTTTATCTATTAAAAAAATATTTTTTAAAAAATAAAAAAGTACTTTTTTAAAAGTCAATTCAAACCGAAATCTTGTTACCTTTGCTGCATGTTCCTGATGGCAATATCGAAGATCTAATAAAATTTAAGCAACCACCAAGGCATCATGACAACATGATAAAATCATTTTCATCACGGGAAAAGCTCTGCATACAAGCCATTAGGGCTTGTATGCTTTACAAGTTTATTAAACAATAAAATCAAATTACGCGCTGCTCCACGTACGACGCGCTACATCCCTTCTTCTTCTCCTTCTTTTGTGATCGTTCTTTTCTCCTCCTTTCTCATTGGTTTGTTCTTCGTCGTTGACGTTAGTTCCTCCACATACTGTTACGGCACGTTTTTATTGCACCTTCTTCTTCTTCTTGCTGCACGTTCTTCTTCCTCTTCCTCTTCTTCTTCTTCTTTTCTTTTGTTTCTTGCCTTCTCTTTCTCCTTCTTCATTTACGTGCTTTTCTCTCTGTTTTCTTTCTTCGTTATTCTCGATTTCTATTGTTTTTTGACATCAAGCTCTGAAATCGTTTTTGAAGAAGAAGAAGTAGTAGAAGATGAGGAGGAGAAAGAGAAAGAGTTCTGAATTATGCATGATTTTGGGTGTATTTCTTTAAATCCTTTGGGTGTATTTTCTGTAATCTTTTGGGTGTATTTCTATAATCGTTTGGGTGAATTCCTGTAACCGTTTGGGTGTATTTCTGTAATCTCTTGGGTGTATTTTATGTAATCGTTTGGGTGTATTTCTGTAATCTCTTGGGTGTATTTTATGTAATCGTTTGGGTGTATTTCTGTAATCTCTTGGGTGTATTTTATGTAATCGTTTGGGTGTATTTCTGTAATCTCTTGGGTGTATTTTATGTAATCGTTTGGGTGTATTTCTGTAATCTCTTGGGTGTATTTTATGTAATCGTTTGGGTGTATTTCTGTAATCTCTTGGGTGTATTTTATGTAATCGTTTGGGTGTATTTTTGTAATGCTTGCCATTTTTTCTGAAATGAAAAATACACTCATAGATATCCGTAAGATACACCCATATATATGAGTCAGATACACCCATAGATATCAGTCAGATATCACTCAAATACACCCAAAGGGTTACAGAAAATACACCCAAAGGATTTAAGAAAATACACCCAAAATTCGTTGAAGTACATCTTATGCATAATTCAGAACTCTTTCTCTTTCTCCTCCTCATCTTCTGCTGCTTCTTCTTCTTCAAAAACGATTTTACCATGAAGAATAAAAAAAAAACGAGAAAATAGAGAGAAAAAGACGTAAATGAAGAAGAAGAAGAAGAAGAGGAAAACGAGGAAGAAGAACGTGCAGAAACGAAAGAAAAGGAGAAGAAGAAGAGTAAGAGGAAGAAGAACGTGCAGCAAGAAGAATAAGAAGAATTTCAGAAACCATGAAAATCGAAAAAAAACGAAGAAGAAGAAGAAGAAGAAGAAGAGGAGGAGGAAGAGGAAGAGGAAGAGGAAGACGGAGAGGAAGAAGAAGAAGACGAAGGCGAAGAAGAAGAAGAAGAGAAGAAGAAGAAGAAGACGAAGAGAAACCATTTGAGTGGGGCGCGTGTAGTTACGCTCCATTCAAAATGAGTTAATGCGCGTGTTAATGAAGTTTGGACTGATAACTTGTAAAACTTGTACGGCCTTTTACTTGTATGTGTAGCAGGGCCCTTTCATCACAATATGCACAGTTTTATTATTCTCAGTACACAAAACATGTATACCTGATGTAGCATGCACAATTATTATTATTTTTTTTATCCTTTTTTTGGTTGTTGTAGCATACACTATTCTAAGTAGAGCAGATACAAAACATACACCAGGATGTTCAACCCGTTTGAGCATTATCAGGTTCCTTATCAGTTTCTTCCGCAGCTTCTATTTCTTCATTGGTGTCTGCAGTTGTATCTTCTTCGACCTTCGATACACGAAACATAGCCAGATGGGTGTCTCCTGACAAAAAAAATCATGATTATTGTAGTACTTCTTTTGTTATGGTATGTATCTCATGAGCATATCATTTTGAAAAACTATGAAAACTTGAGTTGTGGACGAAATGTAGCATAAACACCAAAGAGATTTATGGCAGAACATCTTAAAGTTCGACATAGCAACATCTTTGTTGGACACTAGAATCAGATGCAAAAGTAGAAGCAAAAGCAAAATTGTAAGAAAAGATACTGTATTATTGTCATTGGTGGGGATTGTTGACAATTTTTCAAACTTCAAAGGACTTTAGAGAGTTCCAACTCCCTCTTCTGAGACCAACTAACTTCCCAATCAATTAACCAACCTCTCTAACATCATGTAATTTTTACTTTCTTACCCTTCTACCTTATTACCTCCATCTCTGTTCTTATTTACAACTAAACTTGGAGCTCAAGCTAACAAGAAAACTAAGAATGTATGAGAATGCGAACATTATGGATCCTTGAGAGTTCCTTTGCTTTTCTAATTCCTGACTTATTAATAAAGAGTGAATACCCCACCCAGCCCCTGACAATTATCTCGAAGGACAACGAGGTCCTCAAGAAAAAAAACACCCAACCCAGCCGGCAGTCCCTTATCAAAAAAATAACATTAATTTTTTTTTGGCACAGGGGCTAATCAGTCCCATAAAAGTAAAGCTCAGGAACCGGATTTGATATTTTTTTTATCAAGGACCTCGTTGTCTTTTGAGATAATTGTCAGATGCTGTTTTAGGTTTTTTCTCTTTCTTAAATCATACCCTCTTCTTCTCATACACATCTAATACCTGACCGCAACTAAAGGCTGCTAAAACTGAATCAGAAAAGACAAGAACATAAGGGAAGTAGGAAACTAAAAGCATCTATATTATTTAATGCAGTTCTAAGGTTTGCATCATAGAAATATGTATTCACACTTCTCATCCCACACTAACTACTATTCACACCTCTTCCAACAAGTCTAATGTCATCCTCCACATCAACTAGTCATTGGAGTGACACAGAAGTGTTCATAGGGAGTAACATGATTCATAGAAAATATCAATTAACAAGTTAATTCAAATATTTTTTTTCATGGACCAACTTGATTTAAGCACCAAATTTCAAAGAGTAACATGAGCATGCACTCGTTTTTTCTTTTCTTATAAGGAAAAAAAAACTCCTAAGTGACATAGGAATAACCCCTTTTACGTTTAAATTCATTTATTCGAGGTACTATCTCCAGTAACATATTTTATCACATACTTTTAAAATTGATAGCTAACTAATAGCCAAAAACAATAAATTCTAATGGTCTTCTAGGGTTCCTTAAGAAAAATAACCAAGTGGATAAAGATGTGTTGCAGTAGGTACCAAATGTAATATTACTCCCCGGAGATACAGTGGTAACTACTCCCGGTCTCAGCCGCTTGTCGTCGACGAATGTACCATTGGTGCTATCCAAATCTGTGACAAGAAGATTTCCTTGTTTCTTCTGAATGCGTGCATGCACTGCCGAAACTGCAAGTGTAAGAGCAAATTTTATATTTGACATCAGATCACTGAATTGATAATTGCCAAAATAGTTCAACTGGAATTGGTTAATCGATAACAAAGCATAGTACACAGAATAAAACAGATGTCTCACTAGGGGTGTAAGTTACTGAACCAACTTGAATTGGTTAATCGATAACAAAGCATAGTACACGGAATAAAACAGATATGTTACTAGGGGTGTAAGTTATTGAACCGAACCGAATCGAAATTTATCGCAAACAGAATAGAAAACCAAAAAAATCAATTTTTTTGGTTTTTTCTGAATTAAATCAATCGGTTTGGTTCGGTTTTCAGTTGGCTTGGTAGGAACCGAACCGAAAAAATGGCTTTAATAATGGATTGAAATAGAAATTTTAGACTTAACAAATGTGTTTGTTTTATGTTTAGTTGTTGGAATGAGTTGAAATTGTGTTGAATTTAAATGTAATGTAATGTTATTTTAGTTTATTGATTGTTTTGAATATCATTTTACTGGGATTAATTTTCTGTTAGTTAAGATTTAAAAATTGAAAAAATCGACCGAATTAAACTGCTTTTGATTCGATTTGATTCGGTTCGATTGTTACACAGACAGCAAATCGATTAGTTGGTACTCTATAAAAACCAAACAGATCGATTCGGTTGATTTTTTGTCCAAAACCGAACCAAACCGAACCAATAACACTCCTATGTGTCACCAAGTGGTACTTTTTGAGAAATGCTAAGAGCTATCAGAATTGATTGTTTTCTTGTCGTTACTTAGTAATTATCTCAATTCCTTTAGTGTAGTTCATTTAGTTTAGTAATGCAACAACATATTTTATTCTATACTTTTAACCATTAACGGCTAACTATAACCAAACACAATAAATTCTGATAGTCATCTAGTATTACTCGTATATTTTACCTGTTGCAACAGGAATCACCAAGTCAGCTTTCTCCGGAACGCGTCCAACTGTCACCTCACGCTGGATAATTCAAAAAGAAACTAGTTAATGTGAAGTATATTGAGCCATATAAAAGTATAATGATTCATATACATCACTTACAGAAGCAATTTCATATGCACCTGGCATCTCAACTTTGAAGCCTATGTGCCTTGTATCTCCATCTCCTATCAATGCAAGTAGATTAGATCAGTTTTGTTTCCAATGTGATCAACCACTTTGTCAATCACAATAGAAAAAAACAATCCTATTCAACAACTAGTGCTTTAAGCGGGTAACTGAAGAGTTCAAATGGATAACTTTATGAAGGATTGAGCTTATTAGTTATCTAATCCATCGGGATAATTTACCAAATCTGTACTAACATTTTCATTTTGACAAAATGATCTAATCATTCAAAGTGATGGGTTAATGATTAGAGCATTTTATCAAACGAAATAGATATTTAACTATTCATTTTATCAAAAATATATGTGTGAGTCCGTTTTGACAAAATCAAAATTTTAGATACCAAAATAACTATTTATTCTAATAATAATAATAATAATAATAGAGATTTTTTATGGCTCTCACTTAGGCTAATTCTTTTAGTTATGGAAATTTAGAATATGTTATACTCAATTATAAAAAAATGGTGTGTTTTTTACGGATATGGAGATAAATTAGAATTCACAAATCGGAGACTTAGTTTGGTTTTGGAAACAAAACTTAAGCTTCCATTTGGGATAATAGAGAAATCTGAGCTTCAGAATTGTGGGGGTTGAAAATTTTTTCAAAGGATAAACAAATCGAGTCAGTTTTGTTAAAACAAAATTGTAAATCACAAATCTCACCCTTAGATTTGTATTTTTTTTTTAATTAAAACAACAAATTTGACTCTCGAATTTATGGTATCCATAAAAAAAATACATGAAGTATTCACATCGCTGAAAAACACCATTTTGAATCACAATGCTAAAAATAAAAAGCCTCTCACACTTAGTCATCAATTCTTTAATTCCAATCCAATAATATACTTTATCCTATTTTTTTTAATATTAATGATTAATTGATAATCAAAAACAATAAATTCTAAGATTTCTCGTAATAATAATTTTTCTGAGTTATGAGGTGATGGTAGATAGAGATGATGAAAGTTATTAGAGTGAGGCAAAAGATGGAAGTGAACTGACCAACTGGCTGAAGAAGCCATTTTTGTGAAGCATCAGAGGCTGAGGCGTGTATGGCTCCCAAAGCCAGTCCCTTTGATTTGAGTCTGAGGGATGGCAGCTGAGAAAACAAGCACTTGTGGCTTACGCCTACACTTAGAGAAGTTGCATTTGATTTTATGACTTGATACTCTGGAATTCTTCCAATGGATACAGGATGCACAATGCTTTCCATTTCATACCTTATCATATCACACGTTCATTCTTACATTATGAGCACTTAATCCCACATCGACTCGTCCATGTGGCGCCCATTTAATGCTTCCCTAGATTTTGGATAATATCTTCAATTCTTCTTGGATCACCTATTCACTTGATTTTTTATTTTAATAAATAAATTAATTATAATAATTATTAAAATAAATAATTTAAAAAATATTTACCAAAATAAGTATTCACTTTATTTATTTTATTTTTTTACTCTGAATTAGAATATTTAAATTATTTTGTTTCAAACAAAATAAATTACACATTAATTTTTAAAATAAATAAGTGTGTCTCAAAAAATGTTATAATTCAAGCATTATTCAGTATTATCCAATTTAATATATCACAAATAACAATTAGGATTAGACCGTACGTGTTAGTCCAAATTTAAGATCACGCTTGATTCATTAATAATTAAGTTTGTTTATAAATTTTAAATTAATTTTACTAAAGCTCGTAATTATTTTTAATATTTTGACTTTCTTACAAAATATTATTGAATTTAATATACTTTAACGATAAATATATTATTATTATTATTATCATTATTATTATTATTATTACATAGTATAAAATATTTTAACTTTTTACAAAAACATTTAATCTAAAATTTTTACATACTTCTTGATTACACATGTACATACATGATATCGGTTAATTTCTCAAATTACTCAACTAAAGAGTTTACATGATGAATATGATTTATTAGTTTATTTCTAATTAGAGTTTACACAAATTTCAAGTTACAAATTATGTAGCCAAAATGATAACAAAACTGAGCCAAAAAAATTATGATATTTTTTTCAATTTTTGTCCAATACTTATATCCATCGATAGAATATATATGCTATTTTTATTAATTATGTAAACATTATTCTTTCATTTGAATTATGAACATTGTGAATGCTAATTGGTATTTATATGAAAAAATAACATATGTTTGATATTTTTATATTTTGTTGAATTATAATTATATCTGAAATTTCAATTTTAATATGGTATATATGAATTTTAGTTAAAATTTATAATTAAAAAGTAGTAATTTTTATGTATTACTAATTTTATAATCAAAATATTCACATGTCACTTTTTAATTATAATTGAAATAATCAAATATCTTTCCTTCTAAATTAAAGAATTTTCTCCTTCTCCTCCTCTTTTTTTCTCTATCTCTCTCATTCATTCCGTCACTTTATCTCTCTTATTCTTATATTCACTCTATCTCTTTTATATATCATTATCAATGGCTAATTATAAATTTGAAAATCAAAATGTATAACATGATATTCTCTAATTTTAATTAAAATTAAATTAAAACTAAAATATTGAAATTAAAATTAAAATATTGAAATTAAAATTCAAATATAACTATATTATATTATTATTTAACAACTAAAATATATCACATAACACTCTCTCATTAAAATTAAGATGAAATATTTTCTCCAAAATTAATAAATTCCCTTCCTCCATCCTCTTATCTACCTCTTTTTCCTTTTCCATTTTTCTATATCCTTTATAACTTATATTTTATATTTTATATTAATAAGTTGATAAACTAAAATATGTCACGAGATATTATTTCATTACAATTATATTAAATATTTTCCTCCAAAATTAACAAACTCTCCCTCTTTTTTTTTAATCTTTCTCTTTCTTTTCTCTCTCGTTACATTCTCTATCTCTTTTTACATTTTTGTCTTACAACAAATAAAATTAATAAAATAATATAATTTAAATAAATTCATAAAATTATAAACAATACATTAAATTCATAATTAAATATAATTAAAAAATAATTCTGTAATATTATTCCCATAAAAAAATATTATTATATGCATATTTTTTTAATTTTTTTATTTAGTTTTAAATTTGATGGCCTATATTTCTAATTTATATTTTTACTTCTCTTCCTTCAAATATTTATTACATATAATTTAGCTGATGAGAACTTTTTCTCATATGATCTTTTTATAAAAGTAGTTTGATTATATAAATATTTAATTTTCTGTCATAATCTATAATATTAAAATAAAGTTGACATAGTTTCAAAAGATTTATATTTTCGTATTGTTATTACGAGCAAAAATACTAGTAGTGACTAATTTAGTAATCAATTTTAAGATTTTTAGATCACGTATTACTAACTGATTTGGAGACTAAAAAGTTAGTAGCTATCTAGGAATAAATTGAAAATGGTTATTAGCGAGTGATCTAGCAACAAAAACATTTTTTATTTAGCCATCGATTTTTAGTGACCATATCAATTTTAGCAACAAAAAAATTGGTTGCTATTTAGTAATTGATTTTTTTGTGATGGATCTCATTTAATAATGGTTTGGTGGTCCTTTGGTGAAAATCAGTCTCTAAGTATTACTAGAAGTCAGTCACTATGTTGGATTTGGATCCTCTAAAGTTTGAATTTCACTTTAGAGAATAAAGTGTGATCTCTCACCATTGATTTCATAGGTGGGACCAAAAATAAATATGAAAGAGAAACTATTTAAGGGTAGAAGATCACACTTTACTCTCTAAAGTGAAATTCAAACTTTAGAGGATCCAAATCCCACTATGTTTAATTTAGTGACGACTCAAGTTTTAGCAACTACCCAAATCGGTTGCCATTTCGATAATTTTATTTTTTTATTTTAAAAGTAATTGTTAAGAAGTGAAAAAAGATAAAAAAAATTTATCTTTTAAATTATAAAAAAATTTAAGAAGTCAACATTAATTTAACCAACAATTTAAAAGTTAGGGAACAATGGAATATTAAAAGGAACTAACCAAAAACTAAAAAAAACATAAAATAAAAATTAAGTAAAAAGAACACTACTTGAAAGTGAAAAAAGTAAAAAAAAAATGAATAGGAGTAAAGGAACAACTTAAAAAAAATAATAATAAGTGATTAGATTTGTTTATTTATTTACCGAAAATAAAGGACAAATGAACATTCGATCTTCAAAATTCTGGCGGATACGTTATGTCAAAATAAACAATAATACTTAATTTTGAAAGTCAACAAAATATAAATAATTAAAAATTACCCATTCAACTTCAATGCCTTTGTTCAAACGCCAAGTATATATACATTGATCATAGTTTTGTAAACATATATATTAATTACAAGTCCATCCAAGAAGAAAACGTTAAAACTTGTAAAATGCAAAATCTTTCTCAAATTTTGTCCTTGCACTACAAAAGTTGGTTATAAAATGAAAGCATTTTTAATTTCCGGTGACGCATTAGACCATGATAACCACAATGTCGATGATCAACAAGATTTTAGCGAGTCAGCTTCTCGTGTTCTTCATTTGCGTTATTGCAGAAGCACATGCGAGGAAAACACTATACACAGATGACGGTATTTGCAAGAGAATGGTAGAGACACAGGGTTATGCTTGTGAAGAACACAAGGTGCATATTATTATCATTTATAAAAATATTATTTGTACGTAAAAAATCCGTCATTAAACCAATTACAATATATTTATATATAAATATATATATAATTTAATTTTTTTTATATGTATTATATATTTTAATATATGATGAAAAAAGATAACACTAATGATTATATCTCTAATACTAAAGATGTTTATTATCTCTGTATCCGAATGGTTATTTTGGATAATATGGGATATTGTGTTTGAGAAATTAGTAGTATTTTACTCTGAAAATTCATTTTTAACTTATATTTGACCAAATAAATAGTTCATTGTATACATTTGTACAAATATTTTATTGACTCCCTAACAAAATTCTTTTTTTTTATATACCATATCATGATATTAATTATCTCAAAAATTTAAAATAATTAAAAGAGACAATATAAATCGTTATATTTTTACAACGCCATTAATTAGAGGCATTTATTTTTTGAGGGATTTTTTTTGTTAAACTGGATCAGGTTACGACGGTAGATGGCTACATTCTTAGCCTGCAGAGGATGCCGGCGGGGCGATCCGGTAAGGCAGCAGACAAGCCACCAGTTCTTTTGCATCATGGTCTCTTTATCGTAGGTGCATTGCTTGTTGAGACAACAATATTATTGTGAATTTTATTAGGGAGTCAATAGAGTATTTATATAATGTGTACAATGAGCTATTTATTTGGCTTAATATAAATTAAAAAATGAACATCCAAAATAAAATACTACTAATTTTTCAAACACAATACATCCATATTATCCAGAATAATTATCCGAATATTCAGGAATAATAAACATCTGATATCCTATTGAACTAAATATTCATAAACTCTATTGTACACATTATACAAATACTCTATTAGTTTCCTGTACTTTCTCTATCATTGTTGTTGCTAGATTTTTTTTTAACTTTTTTTTTTTAAGGATGCTATAACATGGTTGTTCAACACTCCGGAAGAATCATTGGCATATATCTTAGCGGACAAAGGCTTTGATGTGTGGCTTGCCAACACTCGTGGGACAAAATATAGCAGCGCCCATACATCACTTAGTCCTAATGACATGGTTCTTTTATTTTTTATTTTTTAGTAAAATACACTTAGCCCTGCTCTTGATGTTTCATAAAAGCTATATCCAGATGAGAGCCAACTTTTATTTTGTCAATATTAGTGATTTTCTTTTAATTTTAAGATTTTTATTTTTAAGGTTTATAATTTAAGCCTTCTAATTAAATATTTAGAATTTAGAATTTAAATTTTAATACAAACAAAATAATTTTTTAAAACCTGAAAAAGTTGGTTCCTATCATTATTTTCAAACTACATAGATTCACATTCATATCTAAATTTGAAGCCAAAGAAATAAGATTTCCAACTTTTTCCTTTACAATTTTCAGACCCTTTTACTTGAAGTTCTCTGCTTCTTCTCCTAAAAAGTAAAAAGAAAAAGACAGAAAAAAGTTGTTAATTAGTATTTATAAATGTACAAATAGATATGAAACTCCACCTTATTAGTTTTGAAATTTACACTCGACGTAGGTTTCTACATTGGTTGCTTATTTTTTGTTAATTTACACAATCGTCCATTGCCTATCACTCTAATAGATCCTCGTTTCATTTATCTACCGCCTAAAAATATGCATATATAGGACAATAAAATAAATATTTTATTTATTAATATATATTTTTTTGAGATAATTTATGTATTTAAATGTATAATCACATCTCAAATAGACAAATACCATACATGCAAATAAAATGCCGGCAGATTTCGAAATTCATGCATCCGAGATATGTATTAAGAAGCCAATTTGGTAACCTCTAATTGGTTGGTTGTTAATTTATTCTATTATTATAATAGGCATATTGGGATTGGTCATGGGATGAGTTAGTAAGTTATGATCTTCCTGCTTCACTCAGTTATGTATTCAATCATACCGCTCAGAAAATGCACTACGTAGGTCATTCCTTGGTGAGTTTGGGTTTAACTTTTATTATTTTAATTAAATAATTTAATTTTAATACACTGTCAATGTAAATTTTACATGTGTATTTAATTATATAATGTCACAACAGCAAAATAATAACTTTTTACATTGAACACTTGAATAATTATTTAAAAAACGAATATGATTAAACAATTGTGTAAAATTTTTATTGTGAGTATATCAAAATTATATGTAAATCTGTTTATGCGTAAAGATAACATGAAATTTAATTTCAGGGAACTTTAACAGCATTAGCTGCATTCTCTGAAGAGCAACTAATGAATATGTTGAGATCAGCCGCATTACTTAGCCCAATTGCTCATTTGAATCAAATTATGTCGCAACCAACAAAGCTTGCTGCCGACCTTTTCATAGCAAATGTAAGATATATACTATTTGAGCAAAGAAAATTTAAAATGATGCAAAATTATTTGATGTAATTTTTTTCACTTTATATTTTGACAGGATGTTTACTGGTTGGGCCTTCATGAATTCATTCCCAATGAGTATGACAAAATCATAACTGAAAATTTCATTTATTATTATGTCTTTTTAATTTTTGCTTTATATTAGACTGGGTTTAGGTCTGAAAAGATGATTAGACAAGAGACGGAAAACAAGACACAAAAGATAGAAATACAAAAATTAATATTCTTGTATTTTGTTTGGTAATAAATTAGAACAAGTCAAATTTATTTTCATTTTTTATTTAAAAAATTTGAAAAAAAATATAATAATAAAAAATATAATTATGAAAAATTAACAAAAATAATAAAATAAAAAATAAAAATAAATTATATTTTTTGTTATAATTTTTATGTCTTTTTTGTCATGATGAACACAAAATGTACTAATTTAGTGTTTCTAAATACAATGTCTCTATCCATATCTCATCTGTCAAATTTAATTTTGTATATTTATCTCAGTGTCTCGTAGTTATAAATAAACGCACCCAGAACACTCATATGTGATATTAATTTCTTTCGGATATAGAATCAACTAACACAAATCTCTTTTTTGACAATATATTTTCTAATGATAAGGAATGTTGCATCCAAATTTCTAGAGGGCATTTGCAGAAGCTTAAAACTGAATTGTTCAGATCTAATGACTGTTTTTACAGGTACTTAATGTTATTAGAATGATGATTTTCACTCATCAATGCATGTATATGTTGATTCCACCAAAATGAGACTTTATTTTAATATTTGTTAATTCAAATTTTAGGTCCCAATTGTTGCATAAATTCTTCGAGAATAAATATATTTCTTAATAATGAACCGCAACCATCATCTACCAAGAATTTGATACATCTATCACAAAGTAAGTATTTTAATTAGGTAATGTTTGAGAATTTATTACTGTTAGATATTTTTCCTATTAGATATTTTATGTTGAAATACTTATTTTATGACTAGTCAATAAAGTTTTTGACTAATCATTTTATTTTTGTAACTAGTTAGATATTGTTTGAAATGAAGCATTTTATTTATAGAATAAATTAACAAATAAATCCATAAAAATTTATATTTCGGACAGAATAGTCTCTAAAAAAATTATCAATAAAATTCTTTAGAATAATAAATATAATACATTACTTTCAAATTATTTTTTATGATTAGGATAAAAAGTTTTAATTTGAATTTATTTGTCAATATTTATTATTTTAGAAGAATTTATTAGTACTTTTTTGAGTGAATACCCCATCCAACTCCTGAGAATTACCTTGAAAAGACTATGAGGCTTCTCAAAAAAAAAAAATTCAATCCGGTCATTGATTTTTTTTGGACTGATTAGTTTTTGTGCCAAAAAAATAATATTGACTTTTTTTTTACACATAGACTAATCAGTCCCATAAAAGTAAAGGTCAGGGATTGGGTTGAGTTTTTTTTGTTAAGGACCTCGTTGTCTTTCGAGATAATTGTCAGAGACCGTTTAAGGTTTTTTTCTTACCTTTTTTTTATTTAAAAACTAATTTGTCCAAAATATAAATCTTCAAGTATTTATTTATCACTTTACTTTTATTTATATTTTGTAAAATTATAAATTATTGAACTAATACTTCTTCATATTCATCTATAGCTTCTAATAAACTTCACTTTTGTATGAATTATGAGTAGTGATAAGAACAGGAAAAATAGCAAAGTATGATTATGGTAATGAAGAACAAAATATACAACACTATGGAGAGGCTAGTCCTCCTCTTTATGATATGGCTAGTATTCCAAATGGGTTCCCACTTTTCCTAAGCTATGGTGGACAAGATATGTTATCTGATGTAAACGATGTCAAGCTTTTGCTCACGGACCTCAAAGATCATCATAAGAATAAGCTTGTCTTGTTGTTTATAGAAAACTATGCTCATGCTGATTTCGTTATGGGTGTTAATGCTAAACAAATTGTTTATGATCCTATTATGGCTTTCTTCAATGATAATTGATTAGCAATTGTTTATTCACTTATTCAACATCAGATCTTCTGTGCTAAAATAATCAAGTTTATATCAAGCTTTAATGAAATATATGTATTATAATTTTATGTTTTTTTGCCAATCAAAACATAATTTTTTTAGTAAAATGGCAATTAGATTTTCGAGTATTTCGATTAGGGGACTAATTAGTCATTAAAAAAAATAATATCGATTAGGTCTTTTACAATTATAAATAGTAGACACATATGTCATTCTGTCAATGGATAGTGCAAAACAAAATAAAATTATTCACGTATTTTGTTATCTATACTGGTGTGTATTCTATTGCTATCACAAAAGCATAGAAACGATATAGTTTTAGACAATAAATTATTTATTATTTTTTGAGTTTCTATATAATTTTAGCAATTGTTTACTATTTATTACAAATCATACTAAAATAGGTGAAATTTCGCTCCAAAAATCGTTATCAGGTAACAATCTTTTATAAATAGACATGTTACAATAGTTAACAATACATATGATGAGCACCACCATTAATTACGTAATGAATTGATAAAAGGACATAACGTATTCACTGTTTACTATTATGAAATATCAAATTAATATTTTTTTAGGGATTAATTAGTTCAAAATTAAAATCTTTAAGAATTTAATTTTTACTCTAATTTTTTTTATGTTGCCTACCCAATATATTTACTACAAAACAATCTACTACAACATGACGTTTGGAGAACCAATCTAACTCCAAAATTAAGCCTATTTTACTCAATGGTAAGTACACCAAATCATGCATAACTTAAATGACTTCCATTCTGTTTGAAAGGACACTTAGAAATAGAGATGGTAATACTACCCGAACTAGCGGGTACTCATCTCGTTCCGCACCAGGGCGAATTTTTAGTGGTGCGGGTTCTTGGGAGAGACGGGGGCGGGATCGGGTTTAGGTAATACCCGCCCCGTTATATATATAATATATAATTTTAATATATAATATGTATAATATATGTAAAATAATTAGTAAATAATTAATAATATTGTATCATATTTAAATTTTTACTTTAATTTATGTTACGTATGTGATGCTTGTTATATAAATTTTGAAATTTAATTTTATTTATGGAATTTTAATAATTATAAGGGCGGATACTCGCGTAGAGTAAAAATCTGCCCCTACCTGTTCCATTGCCACCCCTACTTAAAAACAATACAATGGCTTAGTCATTCATTGCCATTTGAGAAGCAAGGTAGGAATATGCACAAACAAAACATATTCCAGATCACGACGTTTCTAGTCCCAAGTGCTTGACCATAATTCTTAAAGTTTCGCCGTCTTGATGCAAGATTTTTCTCTTGAGCTCCTTGGTGGAAATCACGATGGTTGCTCCTTGTATATACCAACTTCTTTAAACATTCTTCCGCCATACAAGTTTGTTGACTAACTCACTATTTTCTTGTCTCCATAGGCACTATAGTAATCAAGACTTTTTTTAAAGTGGTCATTCTCATACTTAATGCATTTTCATTCTTCATATCTCTCAAGTGTACCTTGGCATACTTCAAAGAACTTGACCTGTCCTCCAATTTGGTGTACTCTATCAAAGTCATGTTTTCTTATTTTAGTTGCATGAGTTCTAGTTCTTTAGCCGCTCTCACCATGTTTGAAAAGTATTTTTTATAAACTTCAACCTTGAAAGCATTCCAAGAAATGACCTAATTACCTTGCAAGAAGTAATGCACTCCTTTCCACTAAAACTCAGCATCCTCCTCCAAATTATAGGTAGCAGACTTCACGTGTAGGATGATTATATCTTTTTTTTAAGTTTTTCATAGATTTATATATGATTTTTTAATGCAAAATATTTATTTTTCAGTCCTTCGTCAAGATGACGATGAAAGAAGATTACGACTTTAGCTTATTTTTATCTTTTTAGGATGTGTTATTATCGGTCTTAATTATATCTTCAAGATCTATTGAATTAAGATGAATTTTGATATCTAATATCTATGATAAATAATTGTCTCCAAATATATTAAGAATATTAAATTTAAGATAAGAGAGTTTTAACATAAATTTCTCCTTCTAAAATATGTTATTATCAGCTTTAATGGTATCACTATCTCTATTTTCAAGATCCATTGACTCAAAATGAATTTCGACATATAATATTCATGATAAATAGTTGTCTTCAGATATATTAAAAATATTAAATTTAAGATAAGAGAGTTTTGATATAATGTAAATTTATTACCTCTTCCTGAATCTTGATCAAAGTCTCGTTCTGATAACCTGTCTTATAACATAATTATTTGATGAGAATATAACTTATTATTTATATTTGTATAACATAAATATTTGATGAGAATATTTTTGATCTTTTAATTTGAATGATTTTAAGATTTATATTATATTGTAATTATATTTTAGTATGTTTAATTTGTTTATATTTTAATTATTATTTTATTATAAAATAATTATTTTGGTTGGATTACAGTTGAACCAATAAATCAGTAACTATTTGACGGTTCAATAATCATTTTGTTTTTTATAATTTTTTTTATTATTAAAAATTTGTCAAACACACACAAAATAAATATAATTTTTTATTGAAAAAAATCTCTTTCTACCAACTTAATAACATTCAAACAAACTATAACAAAGCAATAATAATTAGAATTTTAATTTTATATTTTTTATATAAATAAAATAAAATATCATATTAAAATTTTATTAGAGCTCTAAGAATGTTAATAACAGGAGGAAAGAGCTTTTCACGAGTGGCTTTTCTATTCGCATTACCTAAGATTTGGGCAAATATTTGGGGGTTAATCTTCACTGTGCTAGAGTTACTAGAGTCTCCTTTAATGGTATTGTGGACAAGATTAAAAGAAGACTTGCTAATTGGAAGGGCAGACTTTTCAATAGAACTGACCGGCTTTGTCTCATTAATTCAGTGGTAGCCTCCATTCCGATTTATCGAATGCAGGTATCTTGGTTCCTTTCTTGTATATCTGATAAGATTACTTCTATGATGTGATTTTTTTTTGTGGAAAGAAAAGGTTGATATAATAGATTTAAGTCTGACTAATTGGAACACAATTGTCACTCCAAAAAAATTTGACAGGATTGGCACAAGAGATCTGGCTTGCGCTAATGTTGCTCTGATAGGGAAGCTAATTCGGTAGCTCTTTAACTATCCGAAAAAATTTTGGTCCAACTGATTTCTTATAAATACCTCAAAAAGTTTGATACTAGTCTCTTTATGCCTCCCAGAAATGCATCTCATGTATGGAGGAGTATTTGCAAGGCCTTTAATCTTTTAAGAGATGGTTTCACATGGAATATTGGTCCTCTTCTTTTGGTTTGAAAAATGGAAGATGAAAGGTCCCTTAGCTAGTCATATTTCTGATTTTGAGAATAATATCAGTAATTTTTGGGAGGATGGACAGTGAAAGCTTGAGAGGTGGTACACTTTCTTACCTGACCTTATAAAACGGAATATTATTTCTTATCATTCATATTATCAAATGGGTGAGGGAACCGATTGGAGGTGGTTAGCAACTCCTTCCAATATTTATTCTTCTAAAAATGACTATTTGTGACTTTGTAAATGTGTTTTCGATTGGGAGGAGCAGACCAATTAGCTTTGGTTATAGCGGATCCGAAATTTCAAAAAGTTCAAAATTCTCATTTGGCTATGTATTCATGATGTAATTCCTCCGCTGCTTTTCTTTTTCATGGAGGTTTGGGAAGTTCCAATTTGTATCTTTGGTGTAATATTGAACCTTAAACGATTTTTCATTGTTTTTGTGAGTGTCCCAAAGCCAAAGCTATTTCGCATAGTTTGAATTTGAAAGTTAACAGTCAACAGTTAGATAACTAGTTGTGCAGGGACATAAATTCTAATATCTTCCTCTTCTTGGCGACTATTTGGTAGATTTGGAGGGATCCTAACAATGATATTTTTAATCCAGCTAATCTATGAAGAATGGGTAAGATTATAGTTCTTATATATGCTTCTCAATCTGAACTTCATAAGTTCTTATTTATGCATTATGTGTCTACTCCTTATTTGCTATTTTCTTGGTCTCCACCTACTCAATATTCGATTAAAGTAAACTATAATGCTAGAAAATTTGGTGAATCTGTTGGTTTTAATTGTGTGTTGCGTGATTGTAATGACTTTTAGTATGTAATTGTGTTGATTTTTTTACCACCTGTTACTATTTTTCAAAGCAAATTTTTTACAATTTGAATAGAAATAATTTTAATATGAAAAGTTGGATTTAGAAAAATCATTTATGAGATGAATTATTTAGATACTTTTATCCTTGTTATATAAAAACAACCAAGTACAAAGTTATATAATAATAATTTGGTAACTAAAATAAAAAAATATTTTAAGTTGAAATTAAAGAATAAAAACCAAACTGCTAATACCTTGACTAAATATGCAGCATGTAATTACATACAATACAATGATTAAAATGGA